>NW_022280048.1:7405823-7472501 GCF_004355925.1 Anarrhichthys ocellatus | reverse complement strand
TCTCTCTCTCTCTCTCTCTCTCTCTCTCTCTCTCTGTACAGTGTACGTTGTGGCCCAGCCCATCGTATTTTCAATAATCTGCCACTTTATTTGGCTTGTTTTTAGTTCATTGTTGGCAGTGGAGGGGTGATGGAAATGCAGGGAAAAATACTGAAACACATTCACCATTGAGTAAGGAAGACATTAATCCGACCAAATTGACCACTGGGTGTGAAATTGGACAGTCTGCACATGTGTTAAATAGCCTACAAACCCATTAAATAAAGCATTCATTTGGACCACCACAGCCTGTGGCTACATCTTTTCTCTTCATGTAATCTACTACATTACAAAATGAGTCAGAGGGTGTATTGCTTTTCCTGGACATCTGCATGCAGACACCCCCACACTGACTGACTACATGTTTATAAATGGAATCATCCTCACTTGGACTTCTTTATTTGTTTTAGACCTGTGAATCACAGCAGATGTATTTAAGGATTTTGGGATGCAGATCTTTTGGAACAAATCAATCTAAATGAAGCATAAATATGAACCACACAATAACTCTTTACTGTGACGAACCTAAATCCCCCCAGGTGCGTCATTAATAGGATAATAGGGACATGCCAAACAAATCATTGACATGTTAATAAAAAAAAAAAAGTACCAGTCTGGTATGGGGAAGGATATGAGAACAGTAAGAACAAATAGAACCGCGTCCACCACGTGTGAGAGAAAGGTGCTGTAGTGAAGGAGGCCGCTGTGATCGCTGTGAGGAAGCTGCAGGATTCCATAAGAGACGGGAGAGATGCTGTGCATAACAACCGTTGCCGTGGTGCTTTACCGGCCGAAGCTCAGTGGCCGTTTGCATGGAACTCGCATGACATCTGGGCAGGTGTTTGTCAAGAGGCACGTGGGAGACTCTGATCCAAGGAGGAAGGAAACACAGCATATCATCATCATCTTCAGACTCAAACCATCCTTTGCTTTTAACCCAGCAGTGTTTATGGGTGCAATGTGATGTAGCATGGTGATGATGGCAGGGATGCATTGGGAGCAGCAGGACCTGGGAGGCTTGTGGAGGTAGAAGGGAAATGAGTACAGCAAACTGCAAAGAGAGAACTGTCACTTTGGAGTAGATTGATTCTCCCATCAATGACCCCACACATCAAGGCAAAGTGGCACAGGAATTGATTCAGTGTTTAAAGTCCTGAAGTGGCGTATAAGACAGAACTTCATGGTCGTTATGACTCATCTGACTGAGTCTGAGCACTTTTAAAGAGAAGAACTGGGGCAAAAAAGAGTGTAAGGTGCATACTAATTATTGACTTGACTGGAGCGAATACTTATGCAATCAATTATCTCACGTTTTTAATTTCTTCTTCATTTAGATGCATTTCAAGAGGCAGATTTTTTATTTTTTGACATTAAACCATACGGCTGGTGCTGTATTATCTTTCTATCCAATTAAAGACCTCTCAAGAGGACTCTACACTCCAGAGAACAAAAATGCTGAGCTGTCTCAGGAATAAACGACACAAGCCATATCTATGGCGATGAAAGAGCATGTCCGACAGTATGCTCCTTCATATGTTTTCAATAGTTTATAGAGCACGCTAGAGTTCTATAGCAATGTCAGACTGGGGCTACACACACAAAATTCTTTGTCCGTTTTTGTGCTCACATATTTTGTTTGTCCTCAACCAATGCCGTTCTCTTTAAATGCTTTTATTGATTTGGCGGAGGACACCTACATCTTGCATGTGTATGTGTGTGTGTGTGTGTGTTTGGAGAGTCATTAATCAAGCTGAGTTTGGCACACGCTAAGTCACATTTTAATCAGAGCACTCGGCCGCTTCGAGATCCAACTGAGACGGTGTCCCTCAGGATCCGTGTTTGGGGCCAAATTGATCACCAGCCACTCTGAGCATCGATTCGTTTGGATCGCCCGTAGACACAGAATCTCATCAGCTACTCGAATTAAAGCGTTACTCTTCATCAATTCACATCATTATTACAGAATTTGATAAATAAGTTATGCCAATAATGTTTTTCAACATGAGCCATGTCATACAGACAATCCCTCATATCTTGAGAAATGTATGTAAACTTGGAGATTAACTAATGTTACAGATTGCTGTGGGTTTGTAGAAGAAATGCAGGGAGCGCATTCAAAGCACTCAGCTCCCACCACAAAAAAAAGTGAAATATTATTTTGTTTTTTAAGTCTTTGAACTCATTGCTTCAATACATGTGAGAAGACTAATGCTTTGCACATTGCACTAATGCATTGATTCCATTTCAAGCAGCTCAGGGGGCTTTTTGTGTAACGCTTCAAAGAGAAGAGAGGCTGCAGCGTTACTGGACGGGCACACGACCACAGTCACTGTGGAACCTTTCAGCCGACTTTAACAGAACAGTTGTCCTGCAATCAGGATTTTGGGGAGTTTTTCCTCATTTTCTTAGAGAGCTTGGGCCGGGTCAAATTATTCAGTGTATAATGTGATATTTAACACTGAACAATGAAAATAAACTTGAGTTTTAAATGAACTTTCAAGCTCTTTCCTCCATTATAGTCAAAGACACATGGTATACGAATAAATAATATTGACAGCAATGATCTTGAAAAAAATAATTATAAGTGAATCAGGATTTGTAGATAAAGGACACAGTGTTGTTTACTTTTCATCGAACATTTTAGGCCTGATTAAAAGTGTTTCAGCTGTACGGTCAAATAACAGCAAAAAAAGACCCCAAAAAAATCATTGAAAAAAAAAAAAATCATTCAAAGCAAAGGTATATGGAGCTTTACATAATAATCATGATTAAAACATAATTATATATTTTAAAAAGTTCAGGAAAGTAAAAGTACGACAAAAAAACTACTAAAAAATAGAGTGAAATCAACAAACAAAATGGATAAGACACTATAGAGCAGAAAACCAATAAAACATGCAGTTAATGTAAATAAAAGGTGTATTTAAGAGGTTTTGAGGAATGATTTAAAATACTCAGCAAACCTCAGATCTTCAAGCAGGGAGCTCCAGAGCTGAGAGGCCCTGACAGCTGAGACCCTGGTCGACTGTGGTCTCGATCCAGGATTTAGGAGCAGCCAGCGAGTCCTGCCTCTGAGGCAACAGTGTGTTAGTATGTAGAGGAGCAGCAATTCCCAGTAGATGTTCAGAAAAATATAAAAATCAATCAACCCTAAAACTGACAATCAAAAAAGGCAAGATATGAGTAATGTGATCTTGTCTCTTTGGATTTGTAAAAAAAGGACTTCTCTATTTATTTATGTTGTCAAACTTCATTTAAACCTTACAATGCCTCCACATCTTTCCTGAATTATTGGTATTTTTCAACATTTAAAGCCAGCAGAGGACTGTAGGTTGTTAATAGCAGTTATGCTTAGTTTGCTGGCTCAACTCTGTCTTTGTAGCTGTACTTTAAATTGGTGCTTAATGTGTTTCAACTCTGAAAGATGTGAAGAGACTCATTTTCAAAGCCATGGGTTTCATTGTTTGATGACGTCAGACAAAAAGAAGGCTTGTCCACGTTCAGTTGTACATTAAGTTACTGGAGCACAACCATTGAGAGCTGTCAAATGCTTGTGCCACAAACACCGAACACCTCCGTTCTTATTATGGAAAGCTGAGTCATTAAAATGTAAATCTGCAGGGCACTGTTATTTTGCCTTAAATTACAGGAGACAGGTTTTCCCAGTTCTTTATTCATCCAGTCTTTAAGTGTTACCAGTGTCACCATAAAAACTGTTAATTAGCTTGTTTAACATTTTGTTTTATATCTAATGTTAATTTTTAAGATCATTTTTGAGCAAAGATGTCAAACGTGTTGGTTCAAGCTTCTCAAATGTGAGGATTTGCTGCTTTTTGTTCTCATATATGACGGTAAATTGAACATCTTTTGTGTTTTGGACTGTTGATCGAACAAAACAAGCTATTTTAATATGTAACCATGAACCTCTGGGAGGCTATGAAAAGCACTGATCTATATTTTCAGATCAGATTCAGCTCCAACTAGAAAAAGTGCATTCTGTAGAGAGCCGAGAGTGTTGAATCTCACGCGATTGTCCCACCCGGCTCCCTTACAGACAAGATGGCAGCAAAGATAACAAAAGAGGTGATTTATTCATCTCGTATCATGTCTTACTTTAGGAGTGAGGAGTCAGCAGGTAATGAAGGTATAAAACAGTCAAAAAATGTGAATCACGGTAACCACAAGAAGTTCTTGAGCGTGCGGTCATAATGAGAACAATAATATTAGGCTGAGGGGTCCAGTAGTGTACTTACCATTTCAAAGTCTTGTCCGACAAGGCTATTGAGGTACTCCTTGTGCCGTACGTACAGCTAGAGTCAGAGAAAAGACGTGTTGTTTGACTCCATAATCAGTAATATGAACACGAACATTAAAAGCTAAACTCTTCAATGCTGCTCTTGTCCTAAAGGAAACACGATGGAGATGAACTCACGTCTTTGTACATGTTCTGCTCCCTCTCCTTTTCCTCTGGTTGCATGGTGGTGCACACATTCTCAAGAGTGAGGCGCCAAACTTCTCTCTTCTCCCCCGCTGTTACAATCCTGCACAACAACACACACACACACACTGAACAGGTATTCGTTTATTTTTGTCCAAAAACATGCATCCCTTTATTGTTTGAGTCACGAGTGTGGCTAAAAACTCACAGTGCAACTTTAACTTCCTTGCGGGTCACAACGTTATTTTAAAACACGTTGATGTGATATCCATCACTACTGGAGGCACAAACAGTCTCCGTGAACTTGCCTGTAAGGCTCTTTGCCTTTGTTGAAGTCAGGCTTTACGATGACTGTTCCACTGCTGACTGTTTTTATGGTTACCAGCAAATACTCATTCTCTTTCTGGCCCAGCCTGAGAAAGCAAATACACAGAGAGAAGAATCACAACTGAACCACACAACATTCACAGATGACTTTATTTTATGCTGTCGATGAAACCTGCAAATGGTTCCTTGTCTTCTTACTCAATTTCTGAGCTGCAAGACTTAGTTTAACCAGAACAATAAAGATAGCAGGTGACAATAATGACACTAATGGATGGGTCTGTTTTCTCCATGCTGCAAGTCAAATCCCTCAAGAGTGACCTGAATGGAAAGGAGGTTTTACCTTCCAGGGGGGGGCCATGTCTCCCATGATATGCATGGTCTGCATGGCATTATTCACCACATGACTGCTCTTCACAAACTCCGCTGTGGGCTCCCAGTTGACGATCTTTGACTTGGGGACACTACAATCCCTGCAAAACATGCCAGACCATCCTATCACATGACTGTACCAAACATTAAACAGTACAAGTAATGTCTTTGAGGATTAATAAGCATCATTTGAATGAAATCTTTTTGATTGATTGCATTGTATTTACACAATGTAATGCACAGTGTACATTGCACAGACAGAAATTTATTTATAAGGGGAGAATCTAATTACATGCATTTTGAGAATAGGCAAAGTGAATTTCCCCACGAAAGACAATCTGGTTATAAATCTGTTTAAATAAGTGAGCTGGTGCTTCACTTACATGGTGCGTCTGTCCTGCCGTCTGTGTCGCACGCTGGCCATCCTTTCAGCCAGGAATGTGGGGCTGGATTTGGTTGTGGTCAATAAATCAGTGGAAGTCTGCTTTCAGGATCAGAAAAACAACAAGCTGCTTACAAACACATTTACAGACAAGAACGGTAGAATCCTCTTGGATTGACAGCACTAACTAACTTGTTTGTGTGTAACTCCAAGGTGTCAAACAAGTTAATCTTACTGTAAAAAATGTCACAGTTATCACAACTATAAAGATCCTCACTAAAATGAAAAACAGAATAATGTTTGTCAGAGCCATTGTCTTTTCAAAGTGATCAGAGGAACCAATGGGCTTGGGCAAAAAGCTTATGAAAAATATCCCAAAAATATTTGTAATATGTGAAAGAAATTGTGGAAAATGTCCAAGAAATATGTGAAAAATGTCTGAAAATCAAACGCGGTAACGTGAATTATTGGATGATTGTGTTGTCATAGGATACAGTTTAACCTACCAGTTGGTGCAATGGAAGACAGCTGGTGTAGCGGTCATGATCAGTGTATGTGAAAATCCTGTGATTACGTCGACCCTTGGCCTTGTTCGGGGCCTTGACTTCTGCGTGGTACTGACGGTCCAGAGGGGTCTGACATGTTGCCTCGTTCTGGAACAGCTCCATCTCATACTAGGACCACAGACAGAGAGGCGTGGAGGTGAGGAGGTGAGGTTTAAAGCAATAATAGCAAAATGAGCATTTACTCTCGACCTTTAACTTGTTTTCAATCATTGTAATATGTTGAGGATACTTAACAAATCAAAAGTGCGACCTGACTGAAGAGTTTCTCCTGCCATATATATACATATATATGTATATATATATATATATATATACATATATATACATATATATTCAACTCTTGACCGCAGTTAAAACAAGGCACACTCTAATCCCTCCTTTTGTTCGCTGTTTTTACGTTAGGATGCGCCGTACCTGAATACCAGGTACCGGACAAACCTCCGGGACCGGCACCACGCCCTGGGCCGCCACCACGCCCTGGGCCGGCACCACGCGCTGGCCCTGGCCCGCCCCCCCCACTCCAAAAGGCTAAACGCGGCCGGTTGGCTGAGGAGGTAAGTCCCGTGTCTCAGCACTGGTGATATTAGAGTCTGCTGTACAGAAAGACATCATCTCGGATAACTTGTGAAACGTCTTTCTTTGACAGCTGAAGGAGGTGAAAGGAATGAAGGGCTGCCTGTGCTTGGCAGGTAAGACAGTCAGGTTATAAGATTGTTAGAGTTGATTTGATAAATGCAGTATTAATTACAGGACAGTTGCATCGTACTGCATAGGTTTCTACTTAGGTGTGTGTGTAAAACGTTTTATAGACCATGTCACAGTTTCTTAGTGTGTTGTATTTTTAACTTAATGACAATCTGTGTGTGTGTGTGTGTGTGTCTTTCCAGGCAAATGTCTTGCCCTGGCCTTGGCATCGGCCCTCGCCCTGGCCCTGGCAGCCTATATTTGGTGGGCCATAGACGTATTTCTTTCAAAATAAACTTTATTTAATTTAAATCAGATCTACAGTTTCTAGCTCTTCTTTAATTTCACACAACTTGTTTTCCCAATTTCTTTCACTACTTCTACTGTCACAGAATGTTAAACCCAGTATTTTTATTTCTGGTTTGACTTTAATGTTCATATTACATTGATGGTGTTCATCTCCGATCCAAACCCCCTCTGTTTTGTAATGGTTTAATTTAGCTCCAGATGCGAGTTCATACAGAGATAGGTTGTTAGTTAAAGCAAAGGGTTTGTATGAGAAATACTGATTGCAAAATGCCCTCAATTATTCAATATCATCACTGAGTCAACAAAGTTTCAACCCTTAACTCTTAACTGGACACTGAGGCTGCCTCCAGCTCTGAGCTCTGAGCTCTGTACTCCACCATCTAAATGCACCTACAACGACCCAATCCAACAATGTTTGAATCATAACAGGAGGCAGAACTATCTGCATGTTTATGACCATGTCAGATAGCAAACACTGTGTTATGTAACTTAATAATTAACATATCAAAATATGTGATGATTAAAAACATGATGGACAACAATGTATAAATCAATAAACAATATTATAAATGACAAATTCCACTTGTATTACAGGAACGATGCAGGACATGTATGAATAAGGTATTTACTGTATGTTAACCATGTAGTTATCGGGAATATTGATATAAAAAGTGTCAAGGGAGGAAAAACAATCGGGGGAACACACGCCTTCTATCTGCTTGGGATGCAGGAAAGTCACCATCTCCCGAATGCCGCCTTCACATATTGTGGTCTGAGGAGCTGTACTCAGATTTCCTCCTGCCTCTTTCAATTTTTTCCAGGTTTCTGAAAAAAAAGCTTCAATTAATATATAAATCAGTCATCAAAACCAAAAAAAAGTCAGGAGGATTTCACCGAGTTAAAGTATTTGCAGAATTTAAAAACAATACCTTCATCAAGATCTTGTAGCACACCCAGCCGTCCGAGGAGAGGGGATCTGTCTCTGAATTGCCTTTCCCGAGGTTTCTTCTCATTTTCCTGCCATTAGGATTTTGTGGAGTTTTTCCTCGTTTTCTCGTTTTTATCACAGACCCCAATCAGCGTCTTGGTGTCTTTCGGCACACTGTTTTGGTTTTCTGGCCAGCAACTTTACTGTTTTGGTTGACTCTCACAGCTCTCATAACATATTTTTTGTCCGTCATCAAATATAGCAGCTTGGTCAGTCGCCCTACGCTTCAAAATGATGGCGCTCTGGGGTTCCCTTCTCGCTTCAGTTTCCAGACAGTTACGCTGTCCTTTCCAAATAAACTTCTGTGTTCACAGGAAACAACTCTGTTAGATTTAGGAAAAGATCGTGGATTGGGTTAAAATAAGTACATTTCTTAGCTTAGTACTTGTGAATTTTAATTTACGCTCGTAGGTTACAACAAGTCAACGTTGACAATTGGTTTCACACTGGACACCGTCAGCAGTCTCGTGGGGGTTAATCCTGTTGTTTTATATCGATCCATTCACCCTGACCCCCACCCTATGAGGACTTTGTCGCTCTTCATACTCTGCCACCTGACTCCTGCCTTTACTCCCACCCTACGGCCACATAAAGCAACATAGTTTGAAGCGTAGGGCCACTGACCATGTAACAGAAGATAAAATAGTTGCAGTCATAGAAACACATGTTAGACTGACCATGATTATTTCTGGGAACACATTCCTGTTGTAATCCCCTCTACGTATTTAGCCTGATTATTAAACTGTAAAACAAAATGGAAAGAAACCTGAGTTGTGGGTCTAGAAGCAAGCAGATATCTGTTTTTTTGTTGCATCATGAACGCATGAACATATAGGACTGTGTGCATATTAGTGAGTCATTTTCACAGCTGGCAAGAATCAAAGGCAATCACAGGACTCCTTTAAACAGCTGGGACACGTTTTCATTTGCAGCACGTCGATCGAAGCGGTCATTAAAAGAGCTGCAGTAGATAAGAATGTAAAATAATGGTGCAAACAAGGCCGACAGGGATCTACTGTCATGAGTCAGGGCTCCGGCCCGTAGCCAGGACATTTATTTTTGAATAAGTGAGGGCTCATTATGGTGCCATAATTTAACGAATTCATTCATTATCACATTCAATTTGAGGCATTGGTGCAAAGAAGCCAGACCTCACAGTAGCTGTGAAGACCGCTTTGTGTTACAGCACACAGGGAGGGGACTTTGAATCATAATCACTTTGCTTTCTTGAAAGAAAATGACAACAAACATATTTTCACATCCAGGGGGTTGTAGAGATATTCGGATGCAGCCAGTGGTAGCCGTTGATGGGCATGTCGGCTTTTGCAGGGATCAAATCTGCAAACTCTTTCTAAACTCTAAACCTCCTGCCTCCATGTGCTGAAGACATATTGACAATCTGACAAAGTGAGCACTCAGCTGTGCTGCAGCTTTGCACGCCAAGTTACAGGGTTATCCATTACTAGGTGCATGGAAAATACCCCCCCCCCCCCCCCCCTCTCTCTCTGTCTGTCACCCAGCTTCACTCTGGCTCTTATAATGTTGCTGAGACATTTTTAGATAATAGCTGCTACATTAAGACCTGCTATTTTGGTATTACTTCTCTGAAGAAGCATCTTTTTTTTTTATAAAAAGGGTAACTTGTTACGACAGTTTTGATTAGTGCATCACACTGTGAGGTAAGAGCTAAATCTGTCCCATCTGTATCGTTAATATGATAAGTTGGCATAACCTCACAGCATGATACAGTAAATTGCATCTAAAAAAAAATTATATAAAGAATTGCTGATTTTTTGTGACTATCACACTCAGACAATGTATCAGATTGTTCTTGTTTTTGATCTGTGCTGAACTCAGTCAGTCAACCCTGATTTTATATTATCTCCACTCTTCATTTCTATATACAGCGTGTGGGGATGCGTGACTGTTGTTAACATATTGTCAATGCTGCCCCGAGACAAATCCATGAGCAGACTAAGAAAGTAGAAACATCTCCACAGCAACCGTCATCAACCAACCCTGTGTTGCCTTTTTCCTTGAAATCATTGAAGCTCTGTGTCATTTATGACCGAGATACTACAAAATAAGACCCTCTACTTTTAAATGTATGAATAAAATGATGAGAAGAATTAAGATAAAGGTTAATATTCCAACATGCATGAAGGAACAACAGAAGTATTGGCCAAAGAAATGGTTAGCAGCTTAGATGCTGATTTTAAAGATGCAACTGCTGCTTTTTACTTGCAGATAATCATTAGTAGCGGCTAATATTTTACAATTTAAGCCCGTCTGGTCAACATCGAGCTTTTACTTTGTATTATGTTCTGACAGGACGGGCTGTGGCTTATGCCAGCGGGAGGCATGCGTGTCATCCCGGCTCCCTGCACAGAGCCAATTTGAGGATCGAGGTCTGCTTTGGGAGATTAATTTGTCAGACATTCCCTATGTGATAATAAAAGTGCTTAGGGAAGGGTCCTGGAAGCCAGCATGACTTGACAAGCCACACTATATATGGCTTATCAATAGTCATTACCACAGCTTCATTTTATTAGTCGTTTCATTAACTCTTTCAGCTACTGCTTAAGTGAGTAGGAGAGCTAAGAAAGCACTATTTTTTATTTCTGCTCAAAGTATGATAAAATTACAGTGCTGTAAATAATATTTACATCAACAAGCCAAAAAAGCTACTACTGCTTTATCTGAAGTAGTTTCAAACAATGTTAGTGTCTCAGTAGAGATAATACGTTGTAAAAGTTTCTCTCATGTTTATGCCATTTATCCCATTTCAAATATAGAAACAGAAATAGAGCAGATAAACGGTTTCCCCGACTTGAAGGGTTCTTATTGCAGGCTGTAAGAGAGGAGCCTCCATCGAGTCAAACATTCTCCGCATGTCAGGCTGACACAGCAGCACTCTAATGTGCATCGCTCCCGTCATTTGTCCAGACACAGAGATGCAAAACTGACATTATGCTTACAGTGGGCATGTCTGTAGAGCTCTACACTGAATGAAGGTAACTCCCTGTATCCATCCTTTCTCTACCAAATCCCGGTTGCTGTGTAGCAGTGAAAATGGCCGAGACAGAACTTTAGCATAATTATATTGTTTGGTTTACTGTTGCTAGATGCAGCAAGCAGCTGTTTTCTAAAAAAAAAAAAAAAAACTACCCTACTGTTTAGCACCAAACAGCAGAGAGACAAAGTTGGTAACTCTGATCATAGTGGAACATTTAACAGCTAAAAAGGCCTGATCTTTTATTCTCAGTAGTTGGTGGAGACCAAAACAGAGCTAAAAGAGAGTGAATCTTGGACTTACATTCACCAGGTGGCCCGAAACACAACTCCAAATGCATGCTATAGTTGCTCTGTATCGGCATTAGTAACCATGTGCTTGCTAACAAGTTAGCCATTGACATTAGCATGTGATAATATGTACATTTTTTCAGCCTGGTTCTGCTGCCCCCAAGTGGCCAAAAAAACTGATAATGCAGGTTTAAGTAAACCAAGGGTAGAATAATCTATATTGAAGCAAAAAGCATTTGAAGCTCATCAAACTATCACTGTCGATTTCTCTATTTCGTCATACTTAGACAATTGGACAACTTCTCATGAATAAAATCATAATAAAATCAAAATATTTCTCATTGAATTGGTGACCATTAAGGATCATCCAAGCACCATTGTTGGATCACCAAGAAGAGATGTGTCCATGTCCCTCAGTGAGCCTTGGACAAATGGACAGCTGGTGATGACACCTTTCCAGTGCCCAGGGAATTCCCAGGGAATCTGTTGACTCAAGCCTCAAATCTGCTACAACTTGTGTAGTGTCTGAAGCAAACTTATAACCAAGAGGCAGACCCTCCAAAAATCCACTCAGACTTGAGGTGGCTATTTGAAAAAAAGATAACATTAAATCCAATCACCAATCAACTAATTGAATTAAACACCTAATTAACTGGGCCGATGATGTGGAACTCCGCCACTGCACAGTGAACATCATGTTATCACCTAATTGATCCACATTAATGCCATCGCTGGCTTATATCTGATCCCAAAGCTCAACTAGGGCGAGTTTGTTCCCTGCTGGTGCATCTTGGCCAACAAGTCCAGTAATTTGTGTCCTGGCCAAGTAAAGGTCATTGGGGTTCAGCTGGCTCAGCAGCGCAAAAACCATGCTGAGTTGTCAGACTGAAACTGACTTCATTAGACAGGAGAGAATAGAATGCATTTCCATTATAGATACGCTTTGGATCAGTTCTTCCCAACCTCTTCGACCCTGCTTCACCAACTGAATCAGTCTTCGAGTTTTTCTTGTGTTATTTGAATATTGTAGAGTCCCAACTAATAAAATAATCAAGTGAAGGTGAAGAAATAGAAAGAAAATCTTAAAAGAAACATCCAAGTCAGAACTTCCATTTGAAATCTGATGATTTAACTCTCGTTAATTAACCTTTCAATACATAGATTAGTTTATTTATTAATTTAACAATTCGAAAAACCAAGGTTGAAAACCACGGTGCTAAAGTACTTTGCATCCACATCTGTAGTATTCCTATCATGAATACATGTGTATTTGTCTGAAAAAGAAAACTGAAAATGTGGCTTTGGCACTCTGGTAAATGTATCCAAGAATTTAAAAAAAGTAAAGATAATAAAGAAAGGTAATAAAAGCGGATTCGGGAACATATTCTTTTCCTGGCATGAAGCAATGTGTGAACAGCTCATCTCACTCTATTTGATTGCAACATTCAGTATCTAGTCAAACTCAGGAGGGTCATAAAGGTCTTGCTTGAAAATAAATAGAAATCCCAAAAATGTACATGTTTTGTGTTTCTCTCCCTGTAAAATGCATCATCCATACCTCCATTCACATTTCCCGAGATAATATAACTATCACCTATGTGAGATCAAATACATGCTGTGTATATGGGGGGAATAAATGTGCTACAGGGGTTATAAAAGTAAAAGTTTAATTACCTATATTTTCAATATTTATGTAGGCAGACATACTGTGCAAAAATAATTCAAAGGTCTAAATTAGAAATTTAGATCATTAATATAGCTTCAAACAATGATTTGCTATAGGAATGTCTACCTGAAAATGAAGTCACTCTCCCTCTGTGTGTGTTGTAATATGAGTATCTCTGTGCTCTGTTTACATAGCCAGGCTGTCAGTGCATGCTTTTAGTGCATGTGAGTCCCTCTGTTGGTCCCCACTGGCCAGCTAATGGCCACCGCTCTGCACTGCGCTGATGCGGCGGTAACAGCTGGTAACACCGCCCGAATCCACAGTGTCGTCGTGGAAGTCTAGCGCCCAACCTCCGGTTCTCCCTCCGGTAAACGCTGTTAGCTATGTCAGCACTGTTGCTGTGGTTTGCGCTGTTAGCAGCGTTAGCTACTAGCCACCGGCTCAGCCGTCACCAAATTGAGAGCTGTGTCGAGGCAACAGATATGCTCTGAATTCCGTATTGAGCACCTTTAATAAATTACAAACAGAAATGTTATGACGGGCTAACAATTCATACATGTGGAATGTTCTTCATGGTGACTATTTCAAACACTGTATGTGAAAGGGTTTATTGGTTAACTCATTATTTCATCACATCCTAAAAATAGGCCACCGAGCAGAGAAGCATTACATTTAAGGAGGATTACAATTTAAGACACTTGCAGATGTCATTGAACAAAGTAGGTTTATGATGGTCCCTTTTTGAATATTTGATTTGATTTACATAACACATTAATACAAATATATTGCTTAATATAAAGTGCCATAGCAATTCCCCTAAAATAGCATGTCCCGTCAACCATATGAGACCAACCAAAACAGGTAGTGCTGCTACAGCCTTAGTTGTGAAAGTGTTAACGGTCTTCACCTTTTCGGCGATGATACTGCTACTAAGAGGGAATATATTTCCCACAATTCAGAGAGTTTACATTCTGCACATACAGCTTTATACAGGCAGTGCACTAAATTCATATCCTGCATGCCTCCTCTGCCAAAAGTCTTTGGTCTGGGCCGATTCAGTCTTTCTTCACACCTTTCTCCAAATGTTTGGAGACCAAAACCAGTAAAGCTCTAAGGTGCTGTGCAAGTCTGTTACAAAACTCCTAAACGTTTTGGTCCTCTCCCTGTCCTTACACAATGGTGACATGTCTGTGTTTCCTGACGCCTGATTCACCCACAGTGATGTGGGCACCACCATAGCCATTTCCAGCCTGGTTAGCATCAGCCACCTAAAAAAATCAAAAGCAACACACATTTGACATTAATAATGGATCTAATTTGCCTCCCAAAGATAGCAAAGACTTCAAACAGTGTAGACTCATATTTCCCCGGCCTTTCCCTCCTTGCGGTTTTCAAATAAAAATGCATCGAACACATAAACTGTGCAACTATATTGCTAAACTGTAATTACTAAGCTGTAATTGTGGATTCTAATAATATACTGTATTTGTTTTTGAGGTACCTCATTCATCACTGAAATTAGTTGAATGATCAAGCAATGAATTACCCATACGTACTGTGCCATGCCTGAGAGATGCCACTTAAAATGATTAGCATCTCTATAATTAAAGATAATAAATGCACATGGCTGGTAATTTTTTATTTCATTTGTAAGAGCCATGTTCAGGGATCCATATAAATCACCACCTCTCACGTTTCTTACAGACTTGTAGAAGCAGAGGATGAGCTCATAGGGGAAGTGTTTCTCTCAAAACTCTATTTACTGGGAATAATGTATGGAGTGTGGCAGTGCAGTGTGGGATAGTGCAGGCAACACATCATAGATTTCGGTTTTTACTTCTTTAAAAGAATTGATGAGTCACAAACTGTCTCAATGCCTCTTTTGGTTGTTTTAGTTATATTTTATGATAAATATCCGTAAAACTAATGACATTCCCACCAGCCTCCGCTGTACTTTGTGTTCAGTGCAATTTAGTAAATGTTAGCATGCTAACGGACTAAAGTCAGATGGTGAACATAGAAGTTATTGTTTCTGCTAAACATGTTAGCATTGTCACTGTAAGCATGTTAGCATGCTGACTTTAGCATTTAGCTCAAAGCACTGCTTGAAATTAAAAAGACACATCCCAAATGATACCAATTTAGGTACTGTGTAAAAGTTACTAGGCGGGGAAGGGGACTAAAACTTGTATTTCAGTTTTCAAAATTCCCTCCCCAGCATTATCAATATTGTACTTGGATGCTACTTTTGACCGCAACACCCTCCCCTATAGTCTCTGAATATAGAACTGGGTTTGTACAACTCGTTAGATAATTAATAACTAAAAAAGCAAAGCATATAGATTGTAAGATAACGTAATCTGATTTGAACCTTAATATAGGTATGGTATCATTTTACCACCAATGCCCAAATAAGAGGTGAAATTAGCAATTAGCAAACATAACAAAAGACAGATCTTTAATATGGCAGGCTAACTTTTGCTATGATGCAGAAGGAAGTGGTGGAGGAAATGTCTTTTGGTAGGACTGACATTTAGCGTGATGGAAAAAATGAATCCCTGAAATAGAGACAGCATCATTGTCCCTATACCAAGCACACCCACCTCAATTGAGATCACTTGATTTCTGTCTGTGTTTTTAAGATATTAAGAAAACCATTCTAGGTCCCTCCTCCAAAAAAAAAGTCAAACTAACCACCCCTGTAATTTGTGTACAGTCCCTAAGCCAAACACAAATGGAAGAGGACAGTTCTCACAGCTTAGCTCTTTGTTTCTTTCCCACCAATGTTGTGCCCACCAAATGTATTGTCTATAAACGAGGGGTACGTCTTTACTCTCGACCCTATGACCTAACAGGGTCCATTGTATACCATTTTCTACTGCTTATTGTGTACCTCTAAACAAACAAACCTTATAAACTTTGAAGCCGTTTGACTGGGAAAAGCCGCTGTCAGTGAGTTCGCTGGGAGCCACACCTGTGAACAGAGAAGAGAGACGGGAGAAAGAAGTTGTGACTTTACTGTGTCACAAGTAGATACCGGCTTAGTAAAGCATGGTAGCATATGGCGATAGAGTGCCAAGTTGTGAAAGATTTTTTTTGTGTAGATGCACTTAAATTTTCTTACTTGTTTGACCCTCCGGCACGTATCCTGCGTTCTCTTGACCCTGTCTCTGTCCGGCTGCGTTGGCACCGCTTATCTGGCTGTGCGTCCTCACTCTTCTGCTACAAACAAACAGAGGATTTTGTATAGAAACGTGTAGAAGCACGTGCTGTTAACTCGATTTAAGAAAGTTCGATTGAAGAAGTATTGACAAAATATTGATCATATTTGGTGGCTTCTTACCTCATTTCATCCTGGTAGTTGGGTTCTGGGGAGGATTGTAAGATAGCAAGTTAGTCGATGGGAATGGGACATACTGTACAGAATTATTTGCTGAGTACTACATGTGAGTGGCTTGATTTTGCATTTGTGATTTTGGACATGCCGTACGGTGTAAGTTAGACAGATTTAATGAGGGCCTTACGTTTTTCTTCCCTGCGCTTGGAGCAGAAGATGATTCCGATGATGAGCAAAACCAGCAGAGCGAAACCTCCAATGGACACGACCACAGCTATCAGCACGGTCCAGTCGGGAGGCTTGGGAACTGTCGCAGAGAGGACAACCAGCGTTCAGGGGGAGACTGAAAGACTTAAGAGCCGATTATTGTCAAATTAAACGGTCAAAACGCAAATACTGACTACACCCAAAACGAGAAAAATAGCACAATATTCACTGTGAAGTACACTGAAAACACAAAAAGCGGTACAAAGTCTATATTTCTATTTTCTCTAATACATTTTGTTTAGATGTGTCTAAATAAAACATGTTTCTCATATGCATCAGAACTGGCTTTCTCTTTCCCCTCCAACATGTAGGTTGCTGCCGGACTGTTTTACTCCCTGCCAGAAATGACAAGTGGCTCATCCCGTTGCTTCTCAATCTTAGACATGCTATCCATGTTATCAGTGGGCAGAGCCTGGTTGAAACCGTACATTCAGGGTTGTCCTGTTAATGTCATTTTTTTATACAGCATGTCTTAAATGTCTGTTTTTTAAATTAATTTTAAAAAACTGTGGAATGGAGAGGGGCTATTTGTGGATCCTCAGACATCACGTAATCCTAGATCAGGCAAAGCAGTAACGTGCAGTATTGTAGTACTCAAGATCGGCCTTGGTCTCGAGACCGGTCTCGAGACCACTTTTTGAAGGTCTCGGTCTCAGAATCGAACATATTTTTACCCTGCCTTGTCTCAGTCTCAGACAAAGAAGACTCTGGATTTTATTTCAAGACCACAACTGCAGGGATTCCACTAAACTGCCCGGGCATTGTCTGATTTATTTGTTTACATCATTACTGTGAGTGCTCATAGAAAACAAAGGAACATTCCAACATATAAAATTCACTACAATGCCTCTTGATTATTTTAGCTGGACCTTTGTCATGGTACACTTATAGAAACGGTAGATATGGCAACGAAAGAGGAGAATGAATAAAAGGAATTGCTAATTTGCAAATATTAACATGCTTACTTACATGGTCAATATTTCACCCGCTAAACATCAGCATGGGACAATTGTCATTTTGAGCATGTTAGCATTTAGCTCAATGCACAGCGTTGCCCAAATGCTGCCCCACAGCGCCCTTATGGTGTAGCAGCAGACTTGGTGTAATTGAACCTTTTCACATCCAACCCTTGCGTTCAATGGACACCGAACTAAGCAGCAAAACTATTTTTCTAACTTAGAAGCGGGAGAAAGGCTGGGAGTAAGCTTTGTGCCAGAAACATTGAAAGTTGTGGAAGATCTTCTTACCAACCACCAAGAAGACAGAGCTGGATTGCGGGCTTGTTAGTGATAGCACAGTCGCCCGACACTCCACCGTGGCGTTGCCGACTGCCTGGAACTTCAGGACGCTGGTGGAGTTGAAGGTATCCCCATTGGCCATGCTGGTGGTGTTGTACAGGCTGCTGCTCACAGCTTGGCCATTTCGGGTCCAGCTGACAGTAGGGGTGGGGAACCAAGCAGATGTTATACACTGGAACTCCACCTGCTGGTCCTGCACCACCGTCACGTTTCCCCCGTTGACGTTGACTGTACCGCTCTCTGAGAAATAAAGACAGGCACAGAGGAGAGGTGAATTCAGGGTATGCATCATGCCTTCAGGAGCGGTAGTTGAGAACATGTAGTGTCCCTGTGTGTTGGTTGGCTTCACTGCTCCATGCTAACACTGGGAAGGGATAGTAAATGGCTGAAAATGTATAATAATGATAGTTTCAGTGATCTCTAAGTCAAATAAAAACATGGTTAGCTAAGTGTTAGAATGGATGCACAGGGGCACATGGATAATTTTCATGTTAGCATTCCCGCAATCAGGTAAACTAATCAGTCAGTCTAAAAGAAAAGTATTCTTTTCATACGAAACTTTCCTTAGTTTACCGTTAAACAGTGTTTGCTATTGAACTTTTAGTTTCTCATTAAAGTTGTTAAATTCGAAACTCAGCGCTTCTACTGCCTCTCAATGGTTCTCAAAATGGAGATGGCTGAGCCGGGCGGCTCGCAGCTAAAAGTGCAAACAACAGGAAAAGTGCTGACGGCGGCTTCTGTCAGGACAGTGTTATCAACTATAACCGCCATATGAAAGCAGTGCAGAGGGGCACAAATGCACTTACATGGACTAAAAGGCACGCGCAGTCGACTCAACTACATCTTCAGTGTGTTGTAATCAACTGTGTGTAATTAACAATGTTTTGCTGAGTTTAATGCTCTGAATCTCATATAGAGAACCTTTTAAATCCCTTTCCAGAAAAGCAACCAACGGGCTAAACTGGCAGGTCTATTGAGTGGGTTCATTAGCTGCAGGTTTTGCAGGTTTTGCTACATGCGAGGAGACTCTGTGTGAAATCATTGAGGTCCCAATCATCCGCGTAAGATAGAGCTCCGTCACTTTAATAATCAATATCCATTCAGAGCCAGACTGGAGCCCAGATGTTTCACAATGAGATTACCTGAAGGTGATCTGACCACAGTGAGGTCAGAGGTCAAAGGAGAGCAACAAAGCAGCGCATATCTCTCAAAGTACCAAACCTAAACAACCGCTGCCTGATGAGGACCCTACCTTGTACGTAAAGGTGTGCCGTCTTTGATCCATAATCACCCAGCACCCCGCAAACGACCGGGCTGGCATCACCACTGCGGGTGACGTTATGGATGGTGAACTCCACACAGCTGGTGTCACCACTGGAGCAGAACCTGGCAGAGAACTGCTCTGAGGATGAGGTTATGTCACCGATGACGGGGAAATTGACGACCATCAATCCTCCGACAGTCCAGGTCATGACCTGCCAGTTTCGTTGCACAGTGGCGTTGAATCGCGCATCAGAGCCTTGAAGCACTGTTGAATTCAACGGCTCCAGCTGGAACTGTCCCGACACCGCTGAATATGAAAGAGACGACATGTCAGGCAGGAATTACATGAGCTTAGAAGGTCTTTGGATCTTGTTGTTATGGCACAGGACTCTTTAGTTGCATCTTGCCACCTTGTCCTCTTTTTGTATGAAGGAACTACTTAAAGACGGGATTTGGGTTTAAATGATAGACTGAAAAAAATATGGATGTATAGTCTCTGTGACGTCACCCATAGGTTTCTGAAGAGCCAAAGTGAAGCTCAAAAAACCTTTACTCTGACATGTTTGCCTGTAGAAGTCTGTCACTAAAGTAATACTATACGTTCCGATTAAGTGTGATTAAGCGTCTTTGGGTATTTTGAAAAGCTCTATAGAAAATTGATGTATTATTATTATTATTATTATTATAAGTAATTTGTTAATATATTTAAAATGTTTTATATCAAATATAATAATACATTTATGTATATACAGTATATATAGACAGAGAGAGACACATCTCTGATCACATTTCCTCCTTTAAAGGTGCCATATATATATATATATATATATATACGTATATATATAATAGTACATAGTGGTAATATTTTAAATGTTTTATATAAAATATATATAATCAAATAATAATTATATATGTATATATAAAATGAAGAAGAAGAAAAAATCATTTGTAGCCCAAGCTGTAGTCTACTACAGGTCTCTGTGTGATTGCAGCACATTGCAGGTGGAATGGAATGCAATGTGAGAAAAACAAGTCTGGCAACTTTGGCTGAGCTTTTACTTTGATTCTGGACAAAGAGAAGGCCCGTATGTTATGAAGGCACATGTAGCTCTTTGTTTAAATCAGTACTTGAGACATGTTTGAGTTTGCTCAAGGAACGTGAACATTACAAAGGTCGTGGATTTTGTTTTGTTGGTTCTTGACAAGGCTGAAACTCAAACACAACATCAATCTGGACTGATCCGTGTCGAGCGTCAAAAGCTCAGGCGGAGTCTGAGCATGTTTCCTTGGATGTATTCTTGCTGTTTTTGCATCCTTTAAGAGGAAGCAGAAGAAAAGCTGCTCTGGCCAAGACCATGTACATTCTGATGAGGACTGATTAGACTTGCCACAGTTTGGTTTGGTTCAGCTTTTTTTTTTCTTCAAGGCACCACTGAGGGTAATGATTAATCACTATTAAGAGCACCCAGAAACCCTGTGGTGTGCTGTGGTGTTAAGAAAGTATTTCTCTGACTAGTCCCTGTTGATGAAGAGCTTCGCCCCACAGTTGTGACTCCATTCACAAAGTCATTTAAAACCCATACCCATAAACGTGGGAAGCCAATGTTAAGGACGGACAAACATGTTTTAGGTAAAGTCTGACATACAGTACTGCTAAAGTCACACTTGCAGTTGTTGGTTCAGTTAATTCACTCTGGATCAGGAGTGAATATAATTCAATTTCCCCACAGGAATCATTCAAGTTGAATGTAGTCCTCATGTAAGGCCATTTATCTCACAGGTCTGCTGTTATTAAGACTCTGCGAATGTTAAATTAAACATTTACAATGAATTGTCATAAACACTGTGTGGGAAATAAGTCACAAGTGAGTATTTTGACAACAAATTGCAGGAACCCAGAAAAAAAATATTGCTCTTGTGTTTATTTATTTTTCAAAAAGTTGTCCAGGTTTGCACAGACTTTATACAATTATTTGAAAGATGAATGCTGACCTCCAGTTGCACACAGTAATAAACCGATGCGGAAGAGGTCGGGCCGTGATTTCCAGGGAACAGTCATGCTAGCGTTGTTGCCCTGAAGAGACGGAAGAGACACAGCTGTGAGAATGCTCAAAATGTTCAGAAAAACACTTCAAATAATAACTTTACAAAAATAAATCACACACTTTAATGCACATGTTTTGATTCGAATGATCTCGAATGAGAGCTGGAGGACAATCGGATACTAGCGGTTAACGTCTGTGAAAGTGACAGTAGAAGACCGTATGATGAATTTCTCAGTTTAAAGACTAGACGTCAAAATAAGTAAAAAACTCTATAGCGGAAAGTTAAACCTGAAATAAATGACACAAGAACAAAAACCGAGCCTGGACGTGTCTGTCAACAGAGGACAGGGCAGCAAGAAAAGTGTCGATGACGTCTTCAATTAGCAGCTTAGCTTGTTTTTAGCTTGGAGGAAGAGTTGTTTCCAGATAATATCTGATTATATCTGAAGATTTTTGACACTCCGTGAAATTATGTTTTTATGAAATCTACAAGCTTGTTTCATAATTCTGTTCTTTCACAAACGGAACTGGTGAGAGGTTTTCTATATCATTCCATCGTTCATTCACACAAAATGAATACATCGCAAAAAATGAAGAAGGCCTATACTATCCAATTCTGTGCTTTTTCTCTGCACTCAGATTGAATGTGATAAATGCTGTCGTCATGCTTTCATAGCTTTTCTATACTTACCAGTGTTGACTCTCACTAGAGGTCCCCGTGGATGAAATCCCTGCCTTTGTGACCAAATATTCCTCAAAAGCAACAGCATCTTCAGTTTAAACACACTTACTGCATGAGAGCTCCCGCCGTGGTGTGTGGAATGGATCAGAGCTTCATTTCCTGAAACAGCAGGTGAGCAGTATAGGGCTCCACCTGAGGCTGTAAAAGACTCTCACAGGGAGCAAGGTCCAGGTCCAGCCATTGAAACACAGACCCTTATCACCTCTGGTCTACCTGTCAGTCAGTAGTAAACCGTGTGGCTGTGGGTGTGAGGCTGACGTATTCACCTGCTGGCAGAGTGTTATCACAATAATTCCATGGTCCATTCTTTGTGAATCAGACGGCTTATATCTGGTTTTATTGCCAGATACTCTTGGTGAGATATAATATTTATAATACATTTTATGTAAATCTTTTCCATACATGTCACAAAATGTTCAAGTCTTCACTGTATTTTTCCATAATTTAAATTCTTACATCATTCTGTCTCGTGTAATTCTTCTAAAGGGGGAGAAACAGTCCAGTTCAGTTGGGGCTCTTGTTGAGAGTAGAAAAACAAGATTTGACTGAAGACATTTCCCTAAAGGCCCTCAACACTTTTTATTGAGGATCTCTCATTAACAGCCTTGTTTCAGCTTGATGACACAATCCCTTTAAGATGCTACAGAATGAGATTTGGAGAATTCACTTGACCTGTAGAGGAGCTTATAACCCTTCAACAGACCTGAGAGCGTGACAAATCCTCCCCTCACAGCTCAGCTAAACCCCCTTCACTGAGTGCTTTGAAGAGCACTTTTAATTTGGATTCAAGAACATTTTACTGCTCATACTCGAGTCAAATTTAGTTTGCAGGATGTTTATTTGTTATGGAGGATTTTTTTCCATCGTGGTGTTTAAAAACATTTCAGGCAAACTGAAGTCATGTTCACGGATGTGACACTTAAGCTTCTACAGAAAAAGTAGATAAGCTCCCGTCCTATGAGCTCCCCAGACTCAAATCAGGCTTATTTATAGCGTCAGTGCAAACACCGAGATGAGGGTTACTTTTGAAAGACATAATCACGATAATGAGGGGAAAAGACAGCAAGCATCTTTCAGTGACCTGACCTTCGACCTCCCCGTGGAGAGAACAGAAAGAAGATATTTGGAGATTAACCATCAGTGTTCCCAAACTAGTGTTCTGGAGACCCACTTTATAAAACTGACAATCAACGTCCCTGTCCATTTCTACTTCCATTCCTGCATCACCTTGTATTGTCTTGAATAGGTAAACCAGCCACTTAGAAGAGATAGATGTTCGAGGTATCACAACTTTGTTTCATGTGTTATTGAAAACTTATACACATGTTAAATAATTGGCACACTTGTATTTAAAAAATAAAAGCATGGAGTTAACTCGCCTTTCATGTTAGATTCAAAGTTATAAGTAAGCTACAATTCTAACAATATGGACATTCAGGCTCCATCGTGTGGCTCAAAGGTATAGTGCAGATATAAATGTGCAATAAAGAAAGAGAGAAATTCTAATTTACTTGGTGACCCAAATAAAATCTCCTTCGACCCACCTGTGGGTCCCGACCCAGACTTTGGGAATGATTGACCTATTGTATCAAAACTTTTACAGCAAAATTGCATTTCCCCTTGTATCTTAATTTCTCATGAATCCAGCAAAGTATCGAGGAAGTGATGATTATATTTTTGGTTGTAATCCCATTGATGGTAATGTTTTACTCATCAGCTAGTTTTCTACTAGCTCTATAGAACTATAACAACCAAACTGGAGCAACATACAGTATGTATATACATTATATGTATTGCTTTAAACGTTGGATCACAAACACACTGTATTCATCTCCAGGTCATCCTCCGGCCCTGCAGCGGGTTTGATGAATGAAGGTGGAGGTTTGTGTGTGAGCCAGAGTTCACACTCTTACTGTGGAGAGGCCTGTGGACCTGTGACACATTCTGATGAGTGTCAGTGGGATGGCTGCAACAAGCTCATCACCATCAAGGTCACCTGGACAACATGGGCTGCTGTGCTGTTTGAATGTAGCTGTTGGTCTGAACCACCCTCTGCATAAGAAGCTGATACTGACTGAGTCTCTCCTTTTTTACCACTAGAGGTCACTGTAGGATCATTTTTACTTTTACACAATGTGTTTTATTCATGCAGAAATGTATATATATGAAGGCATTTTATTACATCTGTTTCTACACAAATCAAAGTTTTGTATAAAAACTAACTCAAATGGATGGACATACATTTTAATGCATTACAATTACAAAATAAATGTTTACAAATGTTTTCAACACAACAATTGTTATTTGACTGCACAGTAATAAGATGAATGGCTCTTTTCATGTTTCCAACTAAAAATGTGTTAAATTACTTTTTTTATTCAGCTGCCATATTCTGTTAAGTAGAAGTCTGTATGCATGAAGACCAAGTAACTCAAATGCACTAATACAGCACGCAGCTGTGTAATCAGATCATTTACTGGAATAAAAGAAGTAATACCACACTGTATAAACACTATAAAAGTCCTGAATTAAGAATACTTCAGTAAAATACTTAAGTAAAAGTACAGAAGTATTAACAACAAAATGTACTTAGTATCAAGAGTAAAATGGACTTTCATGCAAAATGGCCCTGGTCAGTGTTCTATTGTCATATTATTGGTGCATCATTGTGATCATTGAAGTATTTACATGTAAGCAGTACTTTAATGTAGTATTTGGTTTAGGCAGAGCTAACTTCGTTTAATCTATAACAATGCGTCATCATTTACAAAATCAAAAATCATTTAAAATCGTCGATAGCTGTGAGATAAATGTAAAAAGATTCAAATGTATAATTGGTCCCAATGAAAAGTGAAGGAGAGTACAAGTACTTCAAGATTGTTCTCACGTACAGTACTTGAATGAATGTATTTGTTGCTCTCCACCACTTACTGTGTGTTTGAATTGGGCTGGGAGTCAAAATGGATGTATTGTGTGTGTGTTTTTCTTGCAGGAAATTGTACATTTTAAGTATGTAGCAGATAAAATGACTGACCCGCCACATAACGTGACTATGCTAATACATATTTTGTATCACATGGTTTCAAGTTGTTTCTTATTCGACTGGTTAATTGCAGTTACTATGTTTCCAGTGTAAAACCTGATACAAAATAACAAATACTATCCAGGAGCTACTTGGCACTTTAAATCATTTCAAAAGGCCTTCAGTGGAACAGCCTCCTGATAGATCTCCAGATCTCCTATGATCCCGCAGAGAGGATCAACGTGATCCCCCTTTACACCGCTCTGTTTATATAGGCTCCTCTGGCCCACAGTCGTGGTTTTATGAGGGAAGCAGCATAGTATGAGGGGGAATGTCTCCAGACACAGCTGGTATTGTATAGGCAGAAGCGAGCAGACAACCATGAAAAGCAGGAAGTAGATAGTGGGGGGAGGGTCAGCAATGGCAGCCCCTCCGATCCTGCATATGGCCTGCGATGGAAGTGATTCAGAGGGCCTCTTCTGCCACCCGAGCTGCTGTGTCAGAGATCATCAGTCATAACTCATCATGCCTCCTCGTCTTTGTCTCGGTGTCTTTGACTTCTCGGGCATCCCATTGTTTCATTTCATTATTTACCAACACAGATTAGTTCCATTCAATTGGCCCCTTACGTGAGAGAAGAAGATATGACTCCACAATGCAGTATTTTCCATACAAAAAAGGCCATCCTTCAGAGCGTGCATGACTTGTCTTTGTGGGACTTGTTTTTGTTGTGTCAGTCGTTGGCTAATCAATGGTTAAAGCCGACCAAGGTTTATTGTTACTGAGCTTATTAGGCAGCGGTGTCACTGGAGCAAACCTCCGCCCACTCTCACATGTAAATGGCTGTGTTAAAGGCAGGTCATGGGCACTCCCCTCTTTACACTGCAACACTTTGCTTTGACTGCTGGGTGGACAAATATATGACTCTTATTTTTAGAAAAACTGCATGTGACACATTTTGTCACATTTGTCATTCATTTTGCATTGTTTATATATATAGACAGACAGACACTTCTCTGATCACATGTCCTCCTTTAAAGGTGCTACATTGATATAGTATCAAACAACTATTGTTTCTGTAAAAATATAGTGGAGTAATGTCTACCTGCGCAGAGAATGAAGTCATTCTCCCTCTGTGATTGTTGTTATTACAAGTTCTCTGTGCTTCGTTTATATAGACGTTTATATAGTTAGTGCACGTGAGCGTGCCCCACTGGCTGGCTCACGGCCAACGCTCTGCAACACTCTCATACGGTGGTTACAGTTGATGACGCCCTCGGTTTGCACTGTTAGCGCTCTCAGCACCGTTAGCAGCGAGCCGCAAGCTCAGCCATCGCCATGTTGAGAGCCGTTGAGAGGCAATTAAAATGCTCCCAATCTTGTAAATAGCCTCTTTACAGAAAATAAATTCTGAAAGTTTAGTTTACTTAAATTAAAACTTTAAAATATGAATGATTAAATATCAAATTAATAATGAAATACATCTTGGAGATACTGTTCAACTGTTGGTACAAGAGGCTAATACAGTTGCTGTATAGAGTGGAACTATAACGTGTGTCCTTCATGCTCGTGTGGGTTCATGACGTGAACTCTGGAGGTTCTGCAGACCCTTTCACACACACTAGTGCAATCTGGCTTTACCTGCTGCTCCATATGGGAAGGCTGCATTCGCTGCATGGGAGGAATCCACTTAGTGAGAGAGAGAGAGAGAGAGAGAGAGAGAGAGAGAGAGAGAGAGTGTGTGAGAGAGAGAGAGAGAGAGAGGGAGCCTCAGATTCTCCTACATCCAGCTGATCCATTTGCAGTCATATCTGTCGTTTACCTGCCTACAGCAAAACCAGCGGTTGCTTTACAGGGCAGCAGTAAAGGCAGTGTGCAAAACACAGCTGCGCAGTCCCACCTGTTCCTGGTCTACAAGACTTGATCAGCAGCCACTGACCATTTCCAAATATGTCTGTGTGTGTATGTGTGTGTGTGTGTGTGTGTGTGTGTGTGTGTGTGTGAGGAAGAGAGAGTGAAGAAGGTAAATGTTGCCTTTGGTCAAAGAGGCTTTAGATGAGGTCACCTTTACTTCATCCTGTCACACTCCAGAGGATTATCGGTCTCTGTTCCATTAACCTCTGTTCCATTTATTCTTTTATTAGGCCAAACATATTCATTATTTCTGCCACGAACACACACAAAAACAGCTGGATTCTTTGCATTATTACTTCTCTTTGTGAGTCAAAAGAAGCATTTTACAAAAGTCCCAGTCGTCTCCCCTGCGGGGTCGTTCTCCCCCTCCGCAGAGAGAGAGGGAGTTAAAAAGGAGGGAAAGGACAGCAACAGGCAGCAGCTGATAGAAGGGCTGCCCCGCACACAACACAACAACAGCATTGTTATCTGACGCCTTCTCCCCCTCCCCTCCATAGGCCCCTCCGCCGTGCATGTACAGTATCTTTACAGAGAGCTTCCCGCAGAGTGCTGCAGGACATTCTTTTTGCAACATGCTGATTTTCACGTCCTGCAAAGCCAGTTGTGCGAGACACAATAGAGAAAAGTAGAGTCAAAGTACAGCTTCGCAGTGGAAGATATTTTATTATCAAATGATATGGACAGGTTCTAGTTTAAAGCAGTAGATTACTCACTTATTTTAGCAAACTTATGCCCCACTCCTCCATTTTGAATTTTGCCTGCGTTAAAGAAAAACAGACTAAGCTGTAAAGCCGACTCCATGTTGTTCTATTGATCAATAGCATGCACTTCTACTTATGATGCAGACATCTTCTTCCCCAGTATTTTTTTTACCTACAAGACGGGCTAACTCAGCTCCTTGTGCCACATTTTCTTCTATTATTTTCAGCATCACAAGTATAGAAATGCCTGCTTCCACAATGCTATTTCATTATCATACATATTTTATTATTGTATCACAATTACTGCTGCCGTCATGTGTATGCAGCATTGTTTATGCTGTAGTTGATCAAGGTGGAGATCATTTAAACTACTTTTACCATTGTTTAGTCTATAACATGTTAGCTTATCATATGGTTTGTACATAAAAACTTACTGTATAATGTGACTAGTGAGTAAAGCTGTTAAATTAATATAGTAAAGCACAATATCTCTAAAATGCAGTGTAGTGAAAGTACAAGATAGAATACCAAACTTTTGTATTTAAAGGAGCTATATTCAAAATTCTGATCATTGATATGGACAACTGTTCACAATGTAAAGATGTAGAGGAGTAATTTTACCTCCCTCACGCTCCCTCTGTGTGTGTCATAATCTGAGTTTTTCCGTGCTTTGTTTAAGTAGCCGGTTACAGCTGATCACGCTATCCCGACTGACGGAGTAGTCGCAGACTCGTAGTGCCCACCCTTTGGTTCCCCCTAAGGTTAAGCACCATTGATTTTGTTTGCACTGTTAGAAATGTTAGCGCTGTTGATTTTGTTTGCACTGATTGCGCTGTTGGTAATGTTGCTGTTGTTTGCACTGATGGCGTTGCTAGAACCGTTGCTGTTGTTTGCACTGTTAGTTGTGTTAGCACCGTTAGCTTCTAGCCGCCAGCTCAGCTCTCGCCATATTGAGAGGCGAGTGGAGGCAACAGAAATGCTCTGAAGTCCGTATTGAGCACCTTTAAGTCACTGTCCTTAGTTACATTCCACAGTTGTATATATCAGATTTTCATTCCCTGCTCATGAGTTTAATGGATAAGGCACTGACATATATTATTGATAGATATTGACAAAATATGTCTTCCACAGTGAGGCTGGCACTTCCTAAGCAGGATGTGAAACTATACAGAGTTTCTATGTGTTACATAAGTATAAGTTTGCTGTCTTGCGACTTGGAACTGCACACAGCTTGCTTTAAACTATTGTGGTACTTACAAAAGGACGTATGATAACCTGTCTTTTCAATACATCAGTTGTAAGATAATGTTTATAACAGTGATATATCATGAACCGGCCCTAAAAGGCCCTTCATATTTATTATGCAATCAGCAGTATTCCTAGTTCAGCCAATTTTTTCTGTATCACTATCTGTATCACTACACAAGGAGAGATCCTTTTTCAGTCAAGATTACATGCAAATGTGAAGGACAGGACCCCAGCTCTGTATCTCTAATGACATTTTAAACAAGTTAGAATTGATACCTTGTGTACATCCTTACATTTCTGAGTTAAGTACTCAAAGACCATAAACAGCCAGCAGAACTGGTTGCTGTTATCAAGGTTTACATTTCTACTACAGAGGATGCTTCTGCTGATGCTTCGCTAAAGCTTGTTGCTCTGAGTGCTAACAAGAGATGCAGGTACCTAATTCATGCGTTACTCACTCTGACCTTTTGCCTTGTCAAGTGGACCAGTGGGGTGAAGTAAACTCCTGGTGTCATTAACATGATAATACTGGCAAGCATCAGCATGTGACTTGGCCTAATTGTTTACACCTCTCTGCCCACGGGGAGCAGACTGAACGCTTTTATTTGGATAAACTGGGTGAATCTACAGGGTGTCAACTGGGGGTTGGGCTGCTTGTCTCTGTTGCCAATTTGCAACTCTCTTTTAGAAGATGAATATATTTCTACATTACACCTATTGTACCTTGAAGTCTGTGACTATTGCATCTTAGGCTCGAGAGCGCACGTCTGTACCCACACGTACCCTGTCGCCATTTTCCCCCCAAAGCTAAAATACAAAAGACTTGGCTGGGGGAGCCACACACCCCTCTCTCAATCTTCTGCTAATAGGCCTACAAATAGCCACATTTTATTTGTATCACTCGTGGTAAAAGGCACATAATGGGTTTGCCTTTGACATGTATTAAAGACAGTAGCCTACTTSCGCGCGTAAAAATGTAGCATTTTGGTGGGAAAAACAGGCGATTTCTGAGCGAGGTGGAAGTCAAGATTTAATGACAATTTTTGCCTTGTTACAGCAGATGGCTGCACAGAAAGACAAATGGCTCGCCGCGTTTGTTGATTGACGTGTGACGTACCCACACAGGTAGGAGCTTCGATTTGAAATTGCGTTGCTGACCACTGGGTCGTCCAATCACCGGGAAGTGGGGGCGGGATATAGCCCCGTCAATCATGCAGGAACTATGACGGTTTGAATAGGGAGGGAGGGGGAGAATCCAATCCGGTTTGAGCTAGTTCTTCTTCCAATGGAACATTACCGTCGCTGCGCTGTATTAGACTGTACTGGTACAGCTTTATCCAGAATATACCACTGTATTTTTCTCCTGTATTGAGCAACATTTAGCTCTCTTTTCTTTAAAAAAAATAAATAAATCACCCCACACAAACCAGCCATGCCTAAAAGGAGCAAAGTGAGTAGAACGACATCTTGCATGCATTCAGTAATACGGCGTTTATAACCCCCAACTGCAATCTGTAAAACGGGCTCGCTACAGCTAGCGATCAGAGTTGTTAAAAATGTTGCTACAAATGTTGTTTTTTCTGTTCCGGGTGAATGTGTACAATGTCGCCGCTTGCAGACAGGAGTTTAGTTGGCGTGTAGCGTCTGTTTTGATGTTCTCAAGTGGCCGATTCTCAGTGCTATCTCTCTCGAGCAGTGATTATCTTTGTGCCAAGTGTTTTCCGTGTGCTGGGGTTTATATTTGTACTGCGGAATGGTGAAATGCACAATTACAATTGTGTATAAAATACGTTTACTTGCAGTGTAGGACAAAGCGGGGTCGTTTTATCTGTCGACGGGTTGCTTTTTCTGCAGAGAAAGTTGGCGGCATATTGATTGTATCCTATGGGGGTCGTCACGCTGGCGACTAAAGTTTCGAAAACGTATACTTTAATTTAGCGGCTGTTATTTGGTGGGTGTTTGGCTTTTAGGCTAAGCTAGTTGTTTTCGTGTGGCCATCGAGTCTTCTTTACGGCTTTCTTGTGGATCAAAATATATTTTCTTACGATAATGTTAAATTTCCCTTCCCTAAACCTAACATGCATGTGTAGTTTTTGTTAATGAATGGCCGCCCTTATTATCGACGGTGAAAAAAAAGCATTTCTTGGAAGGCGTTCGTCGTGTCAGCCGAGTGTCTTTATGTGTGTTGTCGACTCAGGCCAGTCGAAGGGTTATGCAATGGCGAGCCTCCGTCAGCAAAGCGCCTGCTCTTGTTGCTGGGGGTTCTAGTAGATTCTGCTACCAGATCGACAGAGTCGCCGCTGAGCGTCTCGGAGTGACTCTTTTCAAATTCGTGGCGGGAACCGCTCGCTACACCGCTCGGTTTCGCTCCGTACACTGGCAATCCCGCTTATTACCAATGAATGGATGTGTTCGCGGGGAGGCGGAGTCCGCCCCCTCCTCCACCGGAGTTTTACAGTACAGACAAATCACTTGCAGGAGCCGGGAGAGCACGACCACAGGCCGTTCTTTAAACTGCACTTTCGTATATATAAGCAGGTCAAACTGTTCTTCATATTTCCTTATTGTTGTGTAGACAAATGCACTTCCACATTGATTCATGTTGATGTGTTGCTAAATATTATTTCAAATCGATATAATGAATATAAACATGCTGATTAAGAAGTGAGTCTTCTTGCTCTTCCAGGGTTAGAGCTCCATTGTTCCAAGATTTAGAATATATCTCAGCCAATCACAGCGGTTGTTCTAACCTAAATCATGTATGAAGCTTGCTGTGCAGCCATAGGCTAATGTTCTGTCTGGGAACGCCCACTTTTGAGTTACATAACTAATACTTAAATGACCCACCCCCCACCAACTCAACTCACCATAGGCACATGAAAATGCAGAACAATTCTATAACCTGATTTTTTTTCTTTTTTTTGTCTTTCACAGTCAGGAGGAGAATCCGTGGTGAGTCATAATTACACTTTTTTTTTTTTTTTTACATATCTGTGATATATATTTTTTAAATAAATAAAACAGTTAGTCTGTGTACCCACCAGGGGTCAGTAACACCCCATCAGTGAGCGCGAAAATCACCCTGTCGGTTTACTCTCTCTGCAGGCCAAGAGGAGATCTCTCAGGCTGAGTGAAGTGAGTAGAAACAAGCCCACACTGTCACAGATGATATGCATGCCGTTAACTGACTTCTTATGCTGACTATTCTTTTTTTCTTTTTTTGTTCCAGCAGAAACCTGTACCTGCAAAGGCAGAGGCCAAACCTAAGCCAAAGGTGAGTTTTTGTATTCATTACCTCTGATTAGATTAATTTATTAGACTCCCGACTGTTGACTAATAAGATGAATATTTTTGTTTTGCAGAAGGCACCTGTTAAGCCTAAGAAAGCCAAGGAGGTGGAGAAGGCCAAGCCAGAGGAGAAAGCACAAGAGGCCCCCGCTGAGAACGGAGAAGCCAAAGCCGAGGAAGAGGTGATGCTCGAAGCATCGTATAATAAACATGCAAAATCCACCAAATCTCCTGGGCGATGAAACTAAAACACTTTTAAAATTTGTTCTGTTTTCCAGGCACCAGCTACAGAAGAAGCTGATGATAAAGATGACGCGGCAGAATAACATCTCTCAAACCACATCTTTTACCAGTGCTCCCTGTACCTCTTTTCTTGTACAATTCAGGGGAATATTTTTATCAACTATTTTCTAAATACAGGTTTTTTAGTAGTTTGATTGTAGAGAACACTTTTTTTTAATGAAAGAAAAAAAATGTCAATTTGGAGACGGGAATTTCGTCACATCCCACAATTTTGCATCGCCACAAAAAATCGCGGTCGTTGTTGTTACTGTCAGTGGATTTCATTTCAGTTTTAAATGTGAAGGAGGGAGGGTGCAGGACAGGTTACCGTGTCGGCGCCAAGCACGGCGTTCACAGGAGCTGGGGCAACAACCGGAGGAGTTTGTCCGCGTGGATTACATTCCATATGCTTTATAAGGGACAGTGTATGTAATCTGTGCCGGGGTGGGGATGGACAAAGTCACAGGGCAACTCATTGTTTTATTGTTTATAATGAAGAACAGTGTTTTAGAATGTTTGTAAGCTTTGTTCTTATATGTTAACTCTTGTACTCATGCAGTTTTCTTAATGAATTTGATCAATACAGCTAAAATCCCTAGTACTGGAGCTCTCCTTATCAGAACTGTGCATCGCGTGTGTTGGTTGTGTCTCTGTTCTGTGATAGCATCGCAATAAATTTGTATAGCTGCTGTGAAAAAAACAAGGTTTTCAATCTTTCTATATGCAGTGTGTAATGGTACATAGTAAGGATGGTAAAAATGGAATCTGTTTTCTTAGCCAGAATAATGAGGTGTAACCATCAAAAAAAAAAACCTGTTGAGATTGGCGTCTTAAAGGCCAACAAACAAACTGTACATTTATTTGAGATGTCAAATGCATACCAGCAGTAGCAATATTAATGTGGGTTTTAGATATCTGTATCAAGTACAAGTGTGCAGTTCCTTTTATTTGTTTATAGATGTACCTGTGTAATGATTGTTATCAACAAATAAAACTCGGTTGGTAGTTGTTGCGCTGTTTCATTCTGAGGTGTTGGTTGATGATCGAGGAGAAGACCGCAGAAACATTGCAGTAACTGATCTAAAAGCTAAAGCTTTAAAAGTTCAAAGGAGAAAAAAAAGAAATCTAGCTAATTCGAAAAAGTACAAAACAAGAATATGTAAAAAGTGTGCTAGATTCGCTTCCAGATTCAGCATTGATTGTGATTTTATAAGCGGTATGTCACTAGTTTAATTGTGCAAGCATGTAAAGTGCAACAAATTGGAGGTTGTTAGTGTATCATTTCTACATGTAAAATAAAGCTTTATTCAATATTTGCATTTTGTTCAAGGTTTACCAGCAAATGTGTCTTCAAGGTGAAGAGGACGAGTTTAAGTTCAGTCCAAGGAGTGGTGCTTTACTAGAGCACTAACATAGCAGTACACCAGCATCATAGTAGCAGAAACACGTGTGTTGTTTAGCTCATCCCTGTAGAACCATTTAAAATGTCCCCCGTCACCTATTATTAAGCCACTCTTAAAACACTGGTTTTAACAGACGAAGAAGAGTTTCAGCACCGTGGACAGCTCCTCACTGGACCGTCGGTTTATCAGCTCTTATTCCACCCCCCCAGCATTTTCACTTTGACCAGTTTTGTGATGCATTCACATCACCTTCACAAAATGATATTTACCCTCTGTGTTAGTAAACAAACCGATAACGTGCGCCATTACGTATCTCTGATGCAGTAGCGGTAGTACGCTTACTTCCGGCTCTGCTGTGATTGGTCGTTGGAAAAGGTTACGAGGGAGGTACATGGAAGATTCACTTTACCATCTTCTTCTTCCCGGTGGAGCTGTCAGATGGGTTTCTTTCCGTAATCACACAGTATGCAAACACGCTACACTATGCTTCACTCAGAACCACTAGACCACTTGCTTCTGTTGCTAAAATGCTAAATGTCTATAAGTACAGCTAAGGAAAAACGCCATGAAGAGATCCCTAACGGATGCTTCAAGTGATGGGGGATAACATGCACAGTCCTTCACACATGCATTCTATGGGTTCACCTGAAGCTAATGTGAGGCCACCGCAGTCAAACATATTGTCTCCCTCCCACAGTTCGTCTTTTCTGTCAATAAAAGTCTCTTTGTGGAGTGTTTCCCCTGCAGAGCAGCAGAGCAGCGGAGAGTAACACAAATACAAACGTTCGTAGTAAAGAGGATGGAACTTTGAAAGATACTCACATAATTTGTGTCACTCGTATTGCAGAAGATTAAATGGAATGCAGTTTTGCACATTACAGGGACTTGATTTTTCCCCCCTCCTGACACTTAAATTGGAAATTGCATGAGGGATCCTTTCCCAGTCAGAGGAACATGTTCCAAATGTCCATATGGGTATAAATATAAAAAACCTGGGGTAGGGGGGCCCAGAGAGAAAGCAGATCAGCAAGCGATGCCATTTCGAAAATATTACTGTGTTCGAGGAATAACCCCTCTCAATTTCCAAATGATACCATTTTCTCAAAAAGGCAAAACCAGCTCCGTCATGGTTTTCTTCCTTTTGTTTTTTTTATTGGTAAAATAGTCAGTAGCAATCTATAACAAAATAATAAGCTTATTCTGCACAAACCATAACAAACTGTAAATAAACTACAAATAAAACTATTCAATAAATGAACAACTTCTTTGGTATTTTTGTCCTATTGAAATTTGCAATGACGACAGTCTGGTATGCCGATATTGTCGAATGTCAAGTCTCTATTTGATCATGTGATGAGACGATAAGATATACGGTCGCTAGTTCAGGCGCATAATCTGTCGAGCTGAGCAAACAGTCATGGCTTTGAAACAAAAGACGAGAGAGGAAAGAACAGGAAGAAAACAAGCAACCGTGTGCCTGTGTGCTTCATAACAAGTCGTTTTCAGAATTGGCTAAAGCAAGAGACAGATTTTAACTACTGCTCATTAAAATCAAACAAAGTAAACTTCACATTTATTAGATGTCCATGGTACAATCAACAGTAATTGGAGTTGTCAAAAGTCACAGATTTCTTTTCGAGATGAAAACATTAACAGTAGTATACAAGGCTTCCCACAAAACTTCTCTCGGCAAACACAGTGGCAGTGATTAAACACCTGTATTTTGATGTTCGTCTATCTTTAAAGACATGTCCGATCACACGAGCTCAGATGGCCCAAGAAGTCTGCATCAGGGACATTCTGGATCATGCAGCACACAACTGTGTATAAAAATAACATGCTCTCCTATTACTTCATTTCAGTGAAATAATGAGCCTTTTACAGTTTTGACCATGACACGTGCTACGACATTGGTGCATATACCTAGACAAATAATAGTCTAGAATACACAGGCCCATCAGTAAACATTCAATAGGTCACATCCAACTGAACTCCACTGAAGGCAAGATACGAGCAGCAGCAGGCATCCACTTTATCTCAACAAAATCAACTCAAACCATCGCACACTTTCATGTCCATGTTCTTTTTAGTATACAGCCGTCTTAAATGTTAAATGTCTCCACATGAAAAGTGCCTCTAGGATGAACTCGAAGCAATAAAAAGGACCGTGTGTAGGTTCTATTGGCAGAAATATAATATATTAATTATGTTTTTATTAGTGTACAATGACCTGAAAATAAGAATCGCTCTTTAGCTTGGAATGAGCCCTTTAAATCTTGTCGTGTTTCTACAGTAACTCAGAACGGACAAACCAAACACTGGCCACCGTAGTTCTCCGACACGCTCGGAAAGGGAGGGGTGAGTGGAGGGGTGTTCAGTTGGTTGCAATCTACAACTTCACCACTAGATGCCACTAAATCCTACACACTGCTCCTTTAAAACATTAGCTTGTGATGAACAGTTTACATCTGCCATCTTCGTGGTGTTGAATTAGGGATGCACTGATCCGACTTTTTCAGTCCCGATAACAATACTCATACCTGGGCTGTGGGTATCGGTGCATACAGAGTACCGATCCGATACCAGTGTTGAATTAATAAGCTGTATGCCTCACTGCGTGGAAGAGACTGGGAGCATTCTTTTATGTGAAAGGCAACACCAGGTTTGACTTAAACATTGCTTTGTAACACAGAATGTAATAAGTAAATACTGTTATAAAAATGTACGGAATTGTTATTTTATATCATTATTCATTTTATTAATAGTATCCTATACCAGATCGTCCTATAGCCATAGATATCCAGCTATTTGAGTCAGTATCAGACCTATATCTGATATCGGCGCATCCCTAGGTTTAATGTGAGGAAACATCTGTGTGTGACTAAAGCACCTGATTGTGTGTTTGTTTTCCGAGGTTAGTCCGTGTGACAGTGATTTCGTTAGGTCTAATTGGCGTTGTATTAATGTGCAGTATTGAAGTCACATGACAGGACGTCGACGGTTGGCTTATTTCAGGAAGACACATTAGTCCGTTTTTTCCGCGATCCGTCCCATCTTGGTGCGTATGTTGCGCGCGAAGAAGAAGGCAACGGTGGCCACGACCATGATCAACTCGGCAACCCAGAAGGCCGTGTCCCAGCTGTGATGCTTGGCGATGGTGCTGAAGGGAAGGCCCGCCATAAAAGCCCCGACTGCAACAAAAGGAAAGCTCGTTTGGTCATGCGAACGTATCAATGCTGGAATACTACAGCAAGTGATTCAGGTGTTTCTGCTGGTTTATGTGAATTTACCATTAGCCATCAGAGCTACAACAGCATGAGAGGTTCCACAGAAATTTGAAGGAGCACTTTCACTGGCTATCACCCCGAACAAGGCGATCGGTCCGTAGGAAGAAAATCCAAACACAGCACCGAGGAACAGGATCCAGATCTGTGTGCGACAACGAGAAAACACAGTGCTCTCCAACACTTTCCTAAGATTCAGTACAGCAAATCTTTTATACCCACGAAATCCTTAACATTTTTGAGCATACCTCTTTTTCTGATACACCAACAAGGACAGAGACAGGATGAAGGACTTGGACCCAAAGAGGAGCCTCCTGTGCAAACACAATGAGCCACTGTAATGTCCACTTCAAGCATTTTGGAAAGTAAAGAAAAGAAATTAAGTTGCAATTACCGTCGGCATCTCATGTGTGATGGTGACCCTGAAGAGGTACATGGACACGCACATGCCGGCCATCATGAAAATGAGCAGGCCGTGGCGAGGGTTGCCGTGGGTGCCCAAGCCTTGCTGGAGGAAGTCAAAGAGAGGATGGTACGGAACCCCGCTCAATAATCCCAGTCATGTTTTGCCTGATCTAGCCAAGCTCCGTTACTCACCCGAGCTACGGCTCGATCAGAGAGGAACCCTGCTGCAAGGCTGCCCACGAAACCCCCCACCTCCAAGGCACTCATGTAGGTACTCCCTGTGGGAAACAAAGCAGCTGATGTCAGCACCCCTAACCAGTCAGATGGAGTGTAAAACCAGTGAGAGGCGATGGACAATTAAAAAAAATGCACACCCATGAGAACAGTCTGGCCTTTCTCCTGCATGAGGAACAACTGTCCCCAGTCAGTGGCAGCTGTCTTCACCCCGAACACCACCAAGTAGCCCAGAGACAGCAGCCACAGGAAAGGGGAGAGGAGGAACTCCCTCAGGGTGCTCTCACTGTTGCCTGGGGAGGGGATAGACATTCACAAGGTCAAATGAACTAGAGATCAGCAATGGGTCGATATACATGATGCAGCACAGTATGCAGTAAGGGTACTGGTATGTGTGGGTTATATAACTATTATAATACCTTACTCTACACAGCATACCAGTGATACTCACAAAAATAAAAATAAATTGAGACAGTGGGATTTTTATTTGCACTTTGAACGTAATTAAGGTATCAAAATGCATAAACAAGCATCAAGATGGACTAATAGAGCTTGTTTATTTAAAAAAATAAAAAGTACCAGGTGAGGATCTTTACTCAGGGGTAGTCAAATAAAAGTCTTATAGTCCCCTCCCACATTTCCACAATGACACAGATCAAGGAGGGATGGATTAAGAGACTTATATTTAACCATGAACACAAAATTAGAGAGTGGTTGTTATTGATGAGGTACTAACTGCTCTGCCTGCACGTGGGAGGACATTACTGATGTCAGGATCAGAATTATTATTAATGACCTCCTCTGCCTGATCTGCATAGTGATAAGGGTTTAGGAGTTACAGCTTTGACTATGTATGTAGTTGTAATCCATCACACTCAGGTGGTTAAGTAGCAATAATTTGGAAACATACCCAAGTCCAATCAACAAATATATTCCACCATAATTAAAGCTACTACCTTTCATTGTGTGTTGATTTTGGCGGTCCCTGTGGACAAAAGTGGTTGAGCCAGAGTCCCTTCAGAAAACCTCTCATTTTACGCAATTTTAATGTTAATGTCGTACTTCTGGAGTTGCATTTACGCTTCAAAATAAAAGAGCTAATTTGTGAAGATTTTTTAGAAGGAGCTGTATTTAACATTCAGAGCATTAATATAGCAGCAAACCACTATTTGCTCTGTAACGATCTAGTGGAGTAATGTCTACCTGAGCAGAGAATGAAGTCACTCTCCCTCTGTGTGTGCCGTTATCTGAGCTTCTCTGGGCTTTGTTGACATAGTTGTGGCCCGCTGCGTGTGCTTTTAGTGCACGTTAGTACATGTGAGCGCGACCACTGGTGAGCTCTTATAAACCTCCTCACACTGCAGTATTAACAGGCCCCTTGGATGCTGTGTCAGTTACCAGACGTTTGTCATACAGTCATTTGACTAATTGCAAATATTGCAAGCGTGGTTGTTGGGTCAAACCCACTGTTGGGATGTTGGGAGCTAACACGGCACCATGTGACTCACATGCTTTGAGGTAACCATCCTCAGCTACACAGGAAGTGGCCTCTTTACCCACTGTAAAAACCTGCTGGCTCTCATCTCCTCTCTTCTCTTACCTCCCTTAGCCCCCTTCTTGGCCGCTGGCTCGATGCTGGGCAGGCCCACGTCCTTTGGCTCGTTCTTTATGAGCACCACACAAACAAACGAGAAGGAGGCGCAGAGGATCCCCGACATGGTCAGGACAGTCCTCCAGTCGTAGTACTGCAGGAGCACCGTGACCAGGATCGGACCCAGACTCCCGGCCAGGTTCATACTGCAGGACAGAATAGACCACCATGTTCCAAACTGAGAGGGCTCAAACCACTGGTGGAAAAAGAGACGCAAAGAGAAAGCAAAGCAGAGGATGCCTCAAACCCTTCACTGCAGGCAGAGAATGCAGACTTATTTAAATAATGTCATTTTAATATGCATGTTTAAAACCATCATGTACTGTACGTATTGTCGGCTGCTTTCCATGCTCCATGTTCCTGAAGCAACCCACAGGTCATGGTCAGAGACACGCTGATTCACATCTCCGCCAGGAGAATCATGCGATCACTCTGGTTCATGAGTTTGTGAATGAGTGTGAACCTCTGCGTCTGTCCACAGCTTATCTCTCATTCTGCATCATATTTGGGGTGCCCTGTTATGGCTGCATGATAAAATACATCACACATTCTCAAAAGACCATTAGCCAACTGTGGGTTGTAATCATTCAACATTACAGCATTGGTCGTTGCAGACACACCTCGCAGAGATCACCTTTCTAGTTAAATTGTCTTTCAGAGTCTAAAATAGCATAGTTTGCATTTTCAGCACTTTCTTTTGCCAAATTTCCAATTATGCTTTTATTTTACTGCTGCTGGAGAAATGGCATCAGAACCACATGCCCTCACGATGTAACACAGCTGAAAACAGCCATGAGCATTCCTCACGCAGCATACCCAACAGAGTAACCAGTAACTTGAGAATCCACTTGGCAAATACTTAAGAGCAGCCCCCAGGCTGAATTAACACCATGTCGATCCACATTGTGCAGATGTTAACTCTGTTCCGTGGAACAGGAGCTACAGAAGCCATGAACAACTGGTGAAGACTTGGAGCTATCAGAAGACTGTTTGAGAAAAGGGAAACACCTTTGGTCAAAGTTGTTTTCCTTTCAGAAAGATCTGCTGAGGATCTTCTATAAATACCTTCTCCTGTAATCTGATCCCCTTCAAGCATGCTGAACACATGCCAAAGCCTATTTATTCCCTCACCTTTTGAGCACTGCTACTAATAAGGCAGCTTCTCGGGTCGACTCTGAGTGCAGAACAGCTGAATGAGTCGAGCTTTGGTCAAAGAGCGTTTGTTTTCAGAGTCCTGCCTGCGATGCGAGCCATTCACCAGAGCTTTATGATCCAAAAAGCTGGTTGTGAATGAGGCCTTCGCCGTTTGCTAGGTAACCCTGTAATTTCTCAAAACTATCACCGCTGCCAATATCACCACCACTTGCTAGTACAGAGAGAAAACCAGACAACATGTCTGGCAGCAGGTGGTTCCCACACTCCGGGTTTGCACCCTTTCAACCAGCTGCTCGGAACAATCGCAAGCGTCACGAGCGGCCTTGCGTGTCGAGAGCGGGACATTTTGCTGAGTAAGGGGATCTGTGTCGCATGAGGTGGCAGGCAGTGCAGTGTTACCTTGCGCAGCACTTTCCCACACGGGGGCCAGCCGCAGCCTTGACCCAGCCCGTTGAAGAACCAGAGCAGGGCGAACATGGGGACGGTGGAGGACCAGGAGAACGCCACGTTGATGCCGCCCACCAGGAAGAGGCCGATAGAGAAGAGCCAGCGGGCGCTGATCTGGTCCGACAGCACGCCGCTGATGAACTTACTGATGGCGTACGCCATGGTCTGGCTGCTGGTGATCAGACCTGCAGAGACACAATGAAGGTTACTGTTAAAAAACAATGTGCAAAGAAAGAGACTGTAGCTTCGTACCCACGAAGGCAACCAAAGATGCATGAGACTTAAGTCATTTCACTGCCAATAAGATCAAACCAGTAGGACTTAAAAGACACCAAACATGGCAACGTGTTGCATTAGACATTTACATGGTTCATGTGCAAGGAGGATTTGGGGTGAGGGTGAGAATTACAAAACATCAAAGAGTGGGTGAACTGACTGGTGGCCGTTCAGTTTGCCACACTGCATGCTAATGCCTTTGCACTGTGCTTGGATAGCAAGCTAAATGAGACAGATTTAGGACAGATTTATTGCAGTGTTTTCGCCAACAACAGCCTCGTTACAGACCCAATGATTGCTTGAGCCAATATTACTTAACCAAACAAATAAGAAAAGATGCTACTCTCTCACCCAAGTCATCTTTGTCCAGTTCGATCTCCTCCATCACAGAGGGCATGACGAAGGAGAAGGTCTTCCTGTTGAAGAAGTACAGCGCGTAGCCGATGAACATGCAGGAGAAGACGGCTGCTCGATAATAGCCGTAGCCTGTGGCCCCCATGGTTGCAGTCGGTTCCGAAAACACAGACGCAGAACTTCGGGGTGAAAAAAAGAAGAAGTATTATTTCCTCCGAGTTGTGTATTCAGTGGAGTCTTGTGTTTGAATCCAATCGAAGTGAGAGCTGCGCCGTTGGGACTGTTCTTCTTAAAAAGTAGAGGTTATTAACTACTTGTTTGCACTGGGACGGCGGAGACAGGACGCAGCATTGGCTGGGCGGTGCTGATTAAATGTTCTCCATGAGGAGGACAAACACTCCTGACAGCTCTCTTCTTGCCGGCTGGAGGCTCGGTCTGTCTTATCTGTGAGGCTGCTGCTTGTAGAAAACGAGGACAGAGGGAGGAAACCTTACACCGACCTAAAAAAACAAAAACACCATAATAAATAACAGAAACCATTACGACTGGTCATTCTGAAAATTGCAGATACTTAGCACATGGACACTTTGGTTTGAACAAGTAGATAAAAGACAATTGAATGATATTTTGTTTGGACACAACAAATGATGTATAAATGAATTAGGAGAAAAGTCTTCATGAATAAACAGAGCACACTTTCTTCTCATAGCAATGTGACATCTGGAGCCGCGCGCGCACACACACACACACACACACACACACACACACACACACACAGTTGACCCCCAGCAGCCACCTTGATATTTCCAGCCCCCACAGGTTCAGGATAAAGTGACATTCTCTAACCGCAGCTTGGTCTATGTTTCACTCGTCATATAAATACAAAGTTGCTGCTCTAACGCGCTAGATCTGTTTTGGGGGTCTCCAGGCAGCAACCCCGAAGATATCAGGTGTCCAATAAGGAACTCACATAACCGACGCGGTTTGTATCCTATTTTCAAATATAAAACGATACGAGGAAGTACGAGGACCTCAAACAGCCTGTAAGTTTATCCATTGCCGTCATGAATCCGGAGCATTTAGCTCTTAGATGTATGTACACACTTCAACTCCCTGGAGTTGACCTCTCTGACGGAGGCCTGACACAGACAGAGTGCATACGACAACATTACACATGACAATGGACTGAAACTCTTTGAACAGGACCATTCTTCGCTCCCGTTGGTACACAAACACCCTCAGTTAGTGAACGTTACTCGTGGCGAACTAAGGTGTGGGGCTGCGGTCCTTTTATCCGAGTGTCATTCGGGGCTTTAACGTCACCAAATGCCGACATAAAGCAAGAAATATCGATGCTCTGCGCCGTCTGAAACGCCGGTTACCGTGTCGCTGCCACGGTGAATGGGGGGGGGTTAAGACATTAAAGCTGGTTACCTTTCATTCGCGTCCCTCTCGCTGATCCCATCAAATCCCAACAAAAAAAAAAAAAAAAAAAAAGGGACGACGCGCGTTCATGAATCTGCAGCTCGTGAGCGCGTCACCGTGACACACTCGCAGCAGCCAGCGTGGCCACGAACCACCGCGCACACTAGTTACAAATGTTGCACTGCGATCCTGGTGGCATTCCTAACGCAATGAATTCATGCCACCCAACTCCATTTCAAATATGCGACTTTAAATGTGTAATTTCTCACGGCGCTGCCAACGTGGAATGCGTCATGGTCCAAAACCGTTTCGGGATCAGTCAGACCTGCAGAATAAACGTCGGCATAGTCTAGGATCTAATATAGGCCTATATAGGCCAATATTATGTAGATCTATTATAAAACACTGCTCACCACTGCCATCCTCTGGCGGCATTATTGGTTTAATGTGTGACTGCTTTAACAAAATATTTTAATAGTCAGCAAAAACATGCATGAGTATTAATAGTATAAGTATTAGTGAATAGTTATAGCAGAATTATATGTTTATTTTAAAGTCATAGCAGCGATACAGCTTGTGCGATGAGACAGCAACCAAGGTCGTCAGATTCGCGTTTGCCAGGTCAAATCAGGTCACCATCAAAGCCCAAAATCACTGCTGGGAAAAAGGCAAACTTTAGTCTCCCGTGTGTTTGTAACGTCTCAAAAGTGGGATGTCCTCGAACGCATCATCTGGCAAAGAAGGACTAATGAAGTTGGATGGGTAAAACAGTGCTGAGAGGACAAACTTAAAGCTCCACTAGATATGGCACTAAAAAAAGATATTTTCAGTGCAGTAGGCCAGTATTCAACAGAATCAATTTCATTTTTGAAACAGTTCACAGGAGATTTGATCTCTGGGCAGCAGTGGTGTCAGCAACAGAAGAATGCAGATGAATTGTCAGAATGGCTGTTGTTAACGTGCAAAACAGTCTTTGAGCAGAGTAAACCTTTGGGAGACCTACGCTCAAACGCTGTTAATTATGAAGCTTGAGTCAGGTGACTAGCTTAGCTTAGCATCATGACTGAGAGGCAGCAGGGCACCATAAGCTGCACTGGCCCTCTTCACTGACAGATAGAGAGACACATCCTGACTGTAATATAATGCAAAGCATTGCATTGTGGGATTGTTGGAAGTGTAAGTAGTGTACATGTCATGGTCACTTTGAATTTTGAGAGAACTGCACAGTGCATCCATTTTACACTCACTCTGTGTCCTATATCCAGACTACACACTAATTCTAAGCAGGCTTTTAGAGTATGCACAGGAAAAGTGACAAAAGTCAGTGTGCAGGCTAGAAACAAATACTGATTTTAAGTGTGTTGCTGTTCGACACTTTTCTCCTGGATGGTGGAACATCAAAAACATTTAGGAAAACTGAAAAATAACTGTTGAAATTGAATTGGCAGTGACATTCTAAGAAGATTGTCTTGATGTCCTGTATACAAACTGCAGAAAGCAGTATGCTATATAGGTTAGTAGTATATAGGGCAAAGACTTCAAAAAGAATGGTGGAGGGTAAATATAGTGCACCAATGGGGAGTTGTTTCAGACACAGGCCAGGACCCTGAAACTGAAGCAGCTGAACGGAATTCCACTTTCATTTTATTACTCACACCTGTGCTTTTCTGACAGTGACATGTCAAAATGTCTGCTGCGGAAAAAAAGGCGTATTGAATTTCGTTTGCTTCACTTTTTGTTTACTGCATTACTCTCTTCAGTGATATCCGTTATACAGTATGTGGCTTTTATAGTATCCTTTTTTATTCTTTTTTGATGATGATGTAATTTGTGCTCCTGTGTTGTTGGTAAGTCTTTGTGAAAGATAGATAGATAGTTACTTTATTAATCCCACAAGGGGAAATTATTTTGCTACAGCAGCATTTATATAAGTAAGCAACAAAAATTGCAGAGTAAAAAATATTAAATATGAATATACACAATATATACATAAAATAGAATAATATAAAATGAACTAACTAAACAACGTGACTCTCACTGTTTGAAATTTGTATCCCGTAACCAATATACAATATATAGTTAATGACCAATTCATTATGGGCAGTCAGGGCGCTACACAACCACTGTCCACCCACACCCTCAGACCTGTATCATAGTATATGGAGTTTAGTGGCCTAATAAAAAAATCCACTTAACTTTTACCAGAGCAGAGGCCAAATCAGCTACAATTACTAAAACACCTGCCAATACATTACCACTGTAGAGAGTACGATCGTGATCTTGTCTTTGTATAAACTCTTTGGTTAGTATTCTGTCACTGAATGCCTGGTTTCTTCTCCATCCAGCAGATGGAGCTAAAGGTATGTGCTATTTGTGGTGGACTATTAGGCCGTGACAGACTGGTGTATGTATTTTGCATATGTAATATGACAGAACAGGTAGTATGGTGCATATTCCAGGAGGCCATGCAGACAGTTTTATGTAGATCAAATGACTGAATCATTCATTTTTTTTCCTGTTGACATCCAAAGTCAAAATTGTGCTTGTTTGTTTCCTGTGAATTTTGTTTTTCTTCTGAGGTGAGAGTTTTTATTAATCCTTAAAATTGGTTGAGAATCCAGCTCCGCAAGTGAACCATTTAGAGAGTGATGGTACACAGTTTGCTCAATAAGTTCATACTCACAGTTAAGAGTCATTCAATCATACAGTATGTAGACTGGTTTTCTATCTCTGTTTTTACACTTTGACATGTTGACGGGATGTTCATTCAAATGTTTCAGTGTTATTCACTGTGAATGTGATCTAGCTGACCAGACATCTTTTTTTTTTCTCTCCACCCAAGGACACGGCACCATTTTGAAGACACAAGGTGATCCTTTTTCTCTCGTCTGTACTCTGTAACCTGCAGAGTGGATGCACTGATCGACGGTGAGTGACAGCCAGCCGCATCCACAGAGAGAGGGAGTCCTCTGCACTGCATCAAATAACACATCGGTTGTTCTTTACAATACACAGTATACACAATTAATGTGCTGTGGAATCGGGAGGCAATCGTTTTTTTGGACACTATTGCAATGACGCAACCTACATACATACCTCAGCCTAGTTTTAAATTATTCAAGACAATGCCCCATGGCTGTATTGTGTAATGAATTCAAGATTAATTTACTCCCAAATGACAGAAAAGTGGATTTAAAGGAAGAAGCATGAGAACATCGAAGCTAGCTCGGACAACGTCCAAGACATGATGTTAGGACTGATGAGGAGACCTCACCCAGTGAGCACCAACCCGGATTTCAATGTTGATTTCTGGTTGAAAACTGGTTGAAATTGGGTCTGAACGTCTAAGAACTATTTTTACTGTCTGTTCAACCGGCTAAAATGCGGTTACAACATCAACGTGTCACAAAACACCAATTTGTTTTAAAATATTGATGGTTTGTTCAGTTGTAGGTTGATAGAGACACGATATTGGTTAGTTTGAAAGTATTTCTCCAAAGTCATATTACGCTGGCGGGTGAAATGTGGTCTACACAAGACGTGATTTCAATGCATTTAATGTTTCATATAAAACGTCATCATAATGGAACTATAGACTGTGCTGTGAACAAGAAGCTCCCAGGACATCGTAATGAGAGCAGAGTACATTCTCGGAATACGGAATTCGGAGCACATCCTCCGCGCGGCTCTCAACATGGCGACAGCTGAGCCGGCGGCTGGCATCTAACGGTGCTAACAGCTCAAACGACGGCAACGGAGCTAACAGTGTTTCACCGGATGGGGAACTCCGGAGCGTGGGAGCAACACGTTCTGCACTGTTGGTCGGGACGATGTTACTGTAACCGCCGAATGAACACACAAAGAAAATAGTTGTTTGTTGCATATTAAAATGGTCTCAATTTAGCACTTTTAAATAAAGCTTATTTAATTATCTTTCTGTTTCTGTTTATCTGTCTAAAGGCTACCTCAACAGCACTGATACTTGGAATAACACTCCAGCATAAGAGAAATAATGAGTCTCGGCTCATGGCACCTGTCCAGATGAACCACATTGCGGGGGGGGGGGGTGTTACTCCGCTCATTCAATCGACTCTTACCAGCAGCAATCAGGGTTTCCCATGCCACAGTGCAGGAATAAGCTTCACATCCCAATTAATGCATCAAACTCAGCCCCTGCTGCTGGGGACTTGGCAAGGCCATTACAACTCCCCATCCTTCTCTTTCCCCCTATCTCCCTGCTCTGGATGAGGATTGAACCCCCTTGGGGTTACACTTATTTCTTACAGATCCAATTTCACCCATGTGCAGCACTGCGTCAGCGACACTGTTGAGAAAATGTCATGCGTTCTCACCTCTTCTTTTGTAATCAATTAATTTAATCTTCATTGTGTTTTGGGGGAATTGGTGCAGACTTCCCAAGAATTCAAATATACATAGGCATACATAGGCGTTAAGGGGAAAATACACAACGTTCTCCTCTATGCAAACGGGAATATGAGGAGGTATGTGTCCTGGGGTGGGTTATGCAAATGTTTCCTTGAGAGCACTTTTAATTGTATCAAATACAAAAAAATAATGAATCTGTGTAATGCAATATTTATGAAAAGTGAATTTTATTTCTCCTGCATCAAAGGCAGATGGACTCACTATGCAATCGATACTCTGCATGGGGTGTATCTCCCAAAGGCAGCTCCTACACCAACACTTCACCACCCAAAGCTGCGGGGCAGAGACCAATGGGAAGTGAGGAAGCAGATCACAGGTGCAGAGGCGAAAAAAAAATACACAAGGAAAGATGGAAGTTTAATAAAAATGTAAATTCCTCTCAAGAGTTATAAGAAGCAATTTGAGGATCTGCAGAGCAACATTTGGATAATTGGACGGTATAAGCGAGCTCATGGGCTGTGTTGATTGTTTATTGAATGGAGGGATGGTTCCTGACCCCGGTGTGCTCGTCGTGAACATGGGATTGCAGACAAACTGTATCACATATCAGTGCAGCGCCGACTTGTAGAGAGTGTAGCCATGCGTCCAGTGAGACGCTGCATTAAACGTCGCTCACCGCCACTCATGTACGCAAATTGTAATCCATGATAAAACAGGAAGTAGTTACAGGAGTATGTTAGCAGTGCTGCTGAGGGTGAATGTCACATAAACTCCTTCTCTCTTGAACTAACAAATTAAACGTGTCGCTCTCCGTCCGGCAGCAGAGAGCTGACATTTATGAAAGGGGTTACACTTGAGAAAAATCCTTTACCCCCACCTACATTGTCACGCTTTGAAAAAAATGTATCTCAAAAGTAGATACAGTTTGAAATTTGTATTCAAACCTAGCATGGTGTCTCTCTGAAGTCTCCAACATCCAGGCTAGGGGCTCAAGTCAGTCAAGTCAATTTTATTAAATAGCTCCAAATCAGGGCAGAAGACATTTTTCATATAAAGCAGGTCAAGTAAAATATGTTTTCAATTATTTTAATACAATGAAAATAATATAATGATACAGGTTGAATTAATGTATTTATTAAGATAATCTCACAAAGTAAATTCTAATGAATACGGAGGAGTCTCTTATGTATCAGGCTTTGAGTATTACAGTCTATCCACATCAGGGTGACATGACGTCAACCGTCAAATTGATTGCATTACATCCCAGCCCATTAGTAAAAGCTCAAACAACAGAGTCAAGCATAGTGGGGTTTTAAGACAGAGAAAGAAAGAAATATACTTAATTTAAAAGTGTTATTTACCCGTTATTCACTTACTTTACATTTCACCTTCTGATCAATTTAAAATACTAACAAGGAAAGAGGTACCTTAACAGTTTTACCATCAGGCATAACAGGCACATTGCAATCATTCCATTTTCCTCATCATTTGTTAGTGGTCTTGTGCGGAGGGAGTGCTGGGACAGCTGTTCACATGAGGTCTGGAAATATGATTGTAACAGTGAGTAAAGACCTATCCGGCTTTACGGGAACAGTGTTGTTCCTTAATGTCATTGTCTTTTGTCTCGATCTCCAGGTGATGTGATGCTTCACTTTTACGCTGTGATCTGTAGGCTTTAGCTTCTGTTTGTCTTTTTCACTTGTTTTCATGCACGGCTTCATTCTGAAATAACTTTTTTAGTTTGTTTCCCCAAAAAAAGTTAGTGACAGTGTGGGCTCCATGGTAGCTCTGACAGCTTGACAGAGTAGCAGTGGGGGCAGGGCTTAGTGAAGGGTCAATTATGAAGTAGCTGCTTGGTGTTCCAAGTTGATAAATAAAACCTTCTGGTTTGCAGTTCCACAGTAGGCTCTATAACAGCACAAATAAACAGAGTGAGGTAGCCAACGTTCATCATCACACTGTAATTGATGATTAACTTTACTAACGTAAGCTTTGTCTGCTATGCTGTTAGCTAGCTAATGTCACTAGCTTGAGCTCGAGCTAGCTAACGTAACAGAGCTTGCTTTGCCAATTTTAGCAACCTGATGTAATGAAACCAAATGAAACATTATCTGAGATGTTAACAGTTCAATAATCCTGAAGACAAAACAATACCGGACACTGTACCTGGGCTCCTCGGTTCATCTCCACATGGTTGTGCTCAGTAGGATGACTACCAAAGCTGTGCGGTACAAAGTCGGTCACATCTTGCCATTCAAAAATGATAAGTGGGCTATCAGCAGTTTGATTAGTACAAATGTGCTATCATCATAGCAGAAACAGCCTACAATCAGCAGCACGATGTGATGGATAGTGACTCACTGAACTTAGGGAAGCATATTTCCACCACATAGAAAATACTGTATTATGCTGATAAATTTGTTATCTGCTGCTTTGGTTAACCAACGGCATTAACTGTTAATTTACATGGGAAGGATGAATATCTAACTATGTTACAGTTATTATGAAATACTGTAAGATACTGCTGTAAATCCACCAAAAATGTATAGCGATTCATAATGCAGCTTCTTCGCTGCAGCTGCTCAATTTGGTATTTTTCTGCTGCTTCTTTCATGACTTTTTTTTTTAAAGTGACTTCTGTTCTTAATGTAATTTATACTACTCAAATCTAGGGAAGAACAATCCTTGACAAAAAAAAGCTAAAAGACTAGTGTGGAAAGGGACAGATTGTGCATGAATGACAGCAGGGGTAGTAAAATAATATCAATCTATATTATTCCCATGTCACCTGTCAGTGTTGAAAGCATTTTAGTTAAAGCTTTCAAGGAGGGACCTATTTTGTTGTCATGCGTGTTTTCAAAGTAAAATGCCACCACCTGTATATTGGGTCTCCTTACTGTGTACTGTGATAAAGTCTTTGCATTAGCATGACCAATTTCAGAAACATCTTGTCCTGTTTGTACACAGTTCTTGCCCACTGGAACAATTCTGCTCCCATTAACAAACAAAAACTCATGAATTTCCCAATGCTGCACTCTTTAAGGGCTTTGGAACGGTACCAACCATACTGTGCTATCTGAAGAAATCCAAAATGGCATTCAAACATGATTCTTTCTCTGAATAAGGTATTGACGTGTTGTGTAACCTATGTCTTCTTTCCAGAGCAGTTCCACAATACTACAGGGTGTTAATGCCTCTCTTTTAGAAAGTCCCTCCCTCAGTCTAAGCAGTCGGCAAAGCAAAGCAGAGTGGGCATAAATGTCATATCATTGTATTTCTTCACTACAACATTTCACAGCACAAATTGAACTTTTTACATATATTTTACAACTTCAGTCAGAGACAATCAACGAGTTAATTATACACAGGTTATGAATGCAACGTCACGTTACAAAGTAATCTAAATGTGCGCTTGCACTTACTTGATTCGTCCAACGCCTCGCTTAGACGGATGACGTCACATTGAAGGTTTGAGCCAGGTTCAACCTTTTTGCCGGAGCCATCTGTGTTGGCACCCCGCTGCATCAATAGGCCGGTCTCATTCAAATGAATGAGGGGGCTGCATAACAAAGATCGTTGGGCACAGTCCCTCCAATTCAACACCAGAGAGGTGTTGGGTGGAGGGGATTTCATACACTGATCGACCAATCCGACAAGCAGTTCTGTTGGAGTATGCAGGCTCCTTAACACTTCTTATTTTCATAATAGTCATAGATTTTAATTTATATTTTTTATAAGACACCTCTCTGGTTTCACCACCGCAGTTATCTGCCGCTTTGGTGAAACCAGAGAGTAACATCATTTCATAACATTACACAGGACAAAAATAACTTTGTCTCCTTTTCCTATTTCTACAAATAAAATATGTCAGACTTATGTCCCCTTAAACAGCCATAGAAAGACAGCAGAGATCAAAGGCATTTCTAGGTAGCCCTTAAAAGGTCTACTGTGTAGGATTTGGCAACATCTAGTGGTGAGGTTACAGATTGCAACCAACTGAAACTTCTCCCATGTCCATTGGCCATTCTGGGCTACTGTATAAATATGGCGGCAAGGGAAGAGGACAAGCCCCATATGATGATATAAACAGCTCATTCTAGAGTAACAAAAACAAAAACGCTTTATTATATCTAGAGAAACAATACTTAATAATATTATATTCAATTTCTGCCAATTCATACACCTAAATGCTACACGCTGGCCCATTAAATTATCTTATAATGAGCAATACAATAAAAAATTGACCCCATTTTCTATTTTAAATGCATCACATGGCACTACATATGTCTTTTTGTAGGCATGCCAAGATGGTAGCTGACTCTGTGCTCCTTCAAATAATCAGTAAGTACAAGTAAAAGTAAAAGTGCTTGGATGGCATGTGTGTACGCTTCAAGTTCACATCCTATTAATGCAGCCACAAGTAGTAACAGGATAACACGGTGCTATATTAGAGAGCTTCCACCGTGGCCATTATTAATGGCCATTAAGAAGCTTTCTGTGTAACATTTAAAAGCCCAGGCATGATTTCTGCCACAGTCAGCACTCGGATGAATCATTCTCACAATGAAGCGGTATCTCTGTCATGTAGGAACGAGTCCCACACACCTGTCGCCTAACTATTTTGCGTTGAAACATGTGATTTCATGTTTCCTCAGAGCCCATCGCTCTCCCAGTTTCCTCCAAACGACAGTGTTATACGTCAAGCGGGCATGGCCGACAGTCAGGTGGAGAAGAATGGATCACATGAAGATCGCACATAATCTAGTGCCCCCAGATACACGGCCATATGAACTACGTTTTGTCTGAATGACAGCAGTTCAGAAGGCTGACTTTGGCTTTGCTTGACCTCAAGTGTATTCTAAAGAAGCGGTTTGTATTTTGTATTTATTAGTATTTGTAAGTTGATGCAGATACATGATACTGGGGGTCCAGAACAAGACATTAAATATGCAAATAAGTACTATCACAGGATGAAGACCATTCACGTCTTATACACTTTGTATGTTTACTCTTGTATTTAATATATTTATTTATATTTACTTGCTATATTTGCTATTGTATTATATTTCCCAACAGTGTCAGTATTATTTATTTTACACTTAATAATTGTTGTTCTAGTGTTCAAATATGTTTTTTTTGATTTTTATTCTATTGTTTTTTGATATTTTTCTGTTCTTTAATGAAACTCTGGAAGAAGAATGTCCTTGGGGATTAATACAGTTCTATCTCATCTTATCTTATCTTACATACTGTATATTTAAAATGATCTGTATCATCACTACGTGTTTAATGTGTGCTGAATTTCATAACTAAATGCTAACTAGATGCTGCACTGATTGTTCAGACCAGAACCTGTTCATCAATGTTCTCTTACATTTTGCAAATGACAGACATGAGTACATAATAATATGTAGAATACCAGTCAGGACTTTTCCACGGAACAAGTGACGTAGCATATAAAGCGGCTGTTATTGAAAGTTATGTGGTGTAATAATGAGTATAAAGAGCGGGAAATGCAACATAGAGGGGTGGAGGATGGGTCAAACAAACGCAGGACTTTCACCCAGGAGGCCGTGCTTCGTGTCCCTTATGAAACCAAAAGTAAATGTGGAGTTGATAGTTGTTCTGAACGTTATGTAAGAAAGTCAGCTAAGGGTGGCTGTTATTTGTTAATATTGTTGTTGTTGTAATGTACCGTTCTTACATTATTGTTTGAACACAAACCACAATGATTTCTCTTACGATAACCAAGTAGTTGTTGTTTTTTGCCAAAACCTAACCACGGGGCATTGTGCAAATCTGGAATAATTGGAGTGATTCTAGGCTGATATAAAACATATCCATAAAAATATTTTTGCTTCACAAATTGAAAAATTAAACGTATCCCATGATTTGCAGAAACGTACAATGGCAAAAGAAATTCTGACCACTGGGTTTTTTTATTTAGCCACTTTTAGTGCAAAGTAATAATTCTGTTGTTTCCCTGTGGGATTTCTTGACGTACCTGTCAAATCTGCTGTATCTGTCTGTGGTCAAGTCAGTGATGGGAGGGGGGGCGCGTCGGGAGAGCTTGTATGGCTGAGATCTTCCTTCTGATTTGACTGATACACCTCAGCTTGTAGTATCAGGAGGACTAATGCATTACCAGCATGATACAGTCAAGCTTTACTGAGACGTGATATAGAGACATTGCATTGCTTGTTTTTAGTGATATATCATTTTTCTCATATTAAAAGAGGCCTAATGCACAATATGAGAGCTGCATAAAATGGCTGATTGTTACAACATACAACAAAAATACTACGGGTTGAATCATGCTAATCGAAAAGTCCAGGGATGCTATAGAAATGACAATTACAGCACAAGCTGTGAGGCTCAGCGGCATCAACCGTTTCCAGGAAGCCCAATGAGAGGAAGCCGAGGCGATGATAATGCAAATCAGCGGAAGATGAACATGTGTTCCAGCAGAAAGCCACATGCAGTAGGAGGAAAATGTCAAGTTGATTTCGGAACCCGCTCTTACCATTGACGGCGGAGCCATTTGCGAAACAGCAGGGGCGGTTGGTCCTGTCAAAAGTAAACTGCGTCTAGACGGCTGATTTCAAGCCAACCTCAAGCTGCTCTTTCGTGAATTACTCCCACCAGAAGGCACACATTAGGGTTGTGTAAGTTTGAATTCAAGAACTCAAGAGGGAGAAAATATATCCTAATACTGCACTTGACAATACTGCATCCTCATACATATCGTGTCCACTACTACATGAAGGCCAAAAAAAGGAAAACTACCGTCCTTATTGAAGGGCCCTGCAGCTGCCTGCTGTCATGGCAAAAGGGCCCAGATGAAGGTGTTAACCTGGCCGATCTGATATATGTGCTGTGAATAGCGGATGGGTGAGCTGTCAAAGCATAATGATCACGCCTCCCTTTTTTGTTGGTATTCATAAATGATAAGTGATGATTTATTGGGGTCTGACAGTGGAATCCCGGAACACACATACGCTGCACTCTGATTAACACCTTTCAAGTTCCAGCAATAAATAAACAGTTATGTGCGGGGCCGATTTGTCTCTTTCCACGCCTGCGGGATGATTAAAGTGATCGTAACACAAAGATAAATTCTGCTTTTCCATTTTGAGTGACTCTTTAAGAGTAGCTCCGTATTGGAGACAGATAGTGAAGTGAATTAAAATGGCGTAAAAGAAAAATATTGGCGTTCAGTTCCGGCACCGATCGAGGGCTGCGTTTAGTGCATGTACAAGCTCCAGCTCCTGAAAATGGTTTTGTCTTTGAAAACAGACGCTATTATTTGTGAGCGGGCATGTCAGACTAGACAGCGGCGTCAATTTAGGCAGAGGAGGAGATGGCACGGCGAGGGCTGGTATGGCTTTGGGAGTTCTCAGGAGGTCTCGCTGAGGAGTAACGCTCAGTTAATTACTGACATTATTTCCCCAGCCTCCTCTCGAGATAAAGGTCCTCTCGCTTGGGCTCCCATTAATAAACACAAGGTTGTTTGTCTCCTTATGTTGTGGGAGGACGTGGAAATAAAAGCGGAGGGCTTGATTTAATGTGGTGCTTCTTCATTTTGGGCATGTGCATAACTTAACAAGCAAACAAACACAAGTTAAGGAGCGCAATGGCCGCAGACGCTTCCGTGTGTTTTTGTTGTCTGGTAATAAAGGATGACGGCCGGCTGGTGCACCGGCTTTTTAAAGATGCCGTGAAAGCAGTTTTGAACCCCTGCTGTCAGATGAATTGTGATTCTTAGCCGAGTAGCTACTGTAACAGATGAGATGAAGACAACTCACGCCACTTCCTCCTACTGTCCCAGTCACCGCCGCTCCTGCTGTTTGTCTTTTATAGAGCAACATCTGGCAGATATAAAATGTAAAATGCAGTTAATACAGTTTTATTATTTCTCAACCTAGTGCCTATTTTGTTTTTGTGTCTAAGTGACTAATGGGGACAACAATTTTTGAAATTGCTGCAACCAGCAGCCGTACAAAACAAACTGCGAGGTGCCATTATAACGTTACGTTCACTAGAAGTGTTTGTTTTTGCCACTGATCAGATTATCATTGTACATAGTGTAAAGGACACAACAGGAAAATAAAATGTTTGTCTTTACCTTTTGCTTTGTCTGTTCAGTTCAGTTTGCAGGTCCCACTCTTTCTTCCTCAGTGGTCATCGAGTCACAGCCCCCAGAGGAACACCACCAGTCTCCAGAGCTTCAGGGCCTTGCATCTCTCTCTCTCTCTCTCTCTCTCTCTCTCTCTCTCTCTCTCTCTCTGTCTCCAATTTGTAGTGGCTCTTCATCCGTATAATCTTTGCTTAAATAAATACAGGCGGCCGTTTGAATTCAAAGACCTCATCCACGGTGTCGAAATCATCTTAATATTCAGCCGTGACATTTTAAAATCTTCTAGACAACACTGAGCTACACCGTCGTTGTCTTCCAGCAAAATGCATTGTGAGATTTTAGAACGAGACTTGCCCCTGAGCGAGACTTTCCACAGACACTTATAATAACAATCTGAGTGGCAAAAACAAGCACTTCCAGTGGACGTAAATGACGGTGCCAGCTTGCCCCGATACATGTGAGCAGATGCCGTCTGCAGCGCTCTCGCTCAATACTGGACCAATTAGTCAGTTAGACACAAAAACAGGAGAGGGCAAGGTGGAACACTAAAATACTAAAGTTACCCTTTAAAAATACTGTTTCTAAGGGAGTTGCAATACACAAGCACTTTAACACTACACTTTCCATCAAGACTGTGGCCTATGTGGACACTTAGGCCATGTCCACACTACTACGACGTTAACATGTGAAAAGGCATATGTTTTGCTACATTTACACTGATCGTCCACACTATATGGCAGAGTTTCAGAGCACCGAAAATGGATACGTTTGAAAACGCTCCTGAGGCGGATAAGTTTGAAAACTCTAGGGGTTACCGCCTAGTATGGACGGTCGTAAACGCATAAGTTTGGAAACGATGACGTAGACACCCACGTTCCCTACTTGATTGGTTCTTAGCAGTCACGACGTGTCCTTCCCCGATTCGTCACGCTCCTATCATGTGACCCTTTCCCGGAAGATCACAAACAACAACAGCTTTGATTATCGATCGTCTACCAGGTCAATTCAACATGGACAGGTGTTACTGACCTTGTTGTCTTGTTGTCTTTTTTCTAGCAGTTGTTGTCCAGGTAAAGTCTGCATTTTTGCCAAAGAAGCAGCTGTTATTGGAGCGATTAGAGAGCTGCATGTCCAGCGGCATTATCAGCCCTACGGAGCGGACGTTTAAAGGTTCCCGGTTCACGGCTTTGAGGAGGGTGATGGACACAAAACGGAGGACTTTCCTTTTCTTATTAATGCTTATTATTGTGAAGTCCGCACACATAAACTAAACGAACAAAACAATGATTGCTCTCCAGTAGGACAGAGACTTCAGCCACCAGCAAAGCTACGAGTGAGAATAGACAACAACACGGAGGAAACGAGTGAAAGACGTGTGTTGACCACATTTATAGACCCATAATCTAGTAAACCTTTATGTGTAAGTGTTGATTTTAAAGTAAATTTGATATGAGGGAGAGAGAGAGAGCAAGACCCGCAGCTTTGAAACTAAGTCGGAAAAATAAAACACGAAATGTGTCTGTTTGAAGATTTTAGAGGAAGATCTTAAGTATCAATCACGACCTTTCATTATTAAAGACTACTTTATTACTCTGTTGTATTTTTCTTAACTAAGCAGCCAATCTACTTCCTGTTTACACCGGCACCCACCCGCATGTCCAGTGTACGTGAATAGTCACGTGATATTCGTTTTCAGCCGTTTTAGTATGGACGTATATCATTTTGAGAATGATGCTGAAACACCGTGTGGACGGAGATCGTTTTTGTTTGTTTTAAAATAAACGTATTAGTGTGGATGTAGCCTCAGAGTGAGTCATACAAACTCCTAATACTGTGGCCTCTTCTGTGTGCTCCATTTGTTTTGTTTGTTGCTTCCAGTTTTTAGAACGGGCTATAACACAATGTCTTCTCATTGCTGCTCTGTTGGACCTGCAGTCTTTGTATCTCTCCTAGTTTCAAGGTTGACCGATGCTGCTTTCATTTCCACTTACTAAAGACTGAATTATGAGTGAACCTAAAATATTTCCTGAAGACACAGTATCCATATGTATCCATTGGGTATTTAAGGTGCTTAATCTTCATTTTAAAAATTGTAATCCAATGCAGGGTCTTCTTCAGCACTATTAGCTGTGCAATTTTGCCACCTTTTATGTGGCTGTGTAATCAGTATTGATGGGAAATGTAGTCGATTGAAGCATATAAATTCCTCAGTGCGTGCTATATTGACCCAGAAAGCTGAGTACACAGCTGCATCTAGTTGCCGTCATTTGACGTGACGGTGACGTAGCTGAATACAAGGAGGAACTACAGGCAGTTGTCGGAAGCTTTGCGCACAGTGCATCCTGGTACATGCAGGCTCTGCCTCCGAAAACGTTCTCGGTCAATATAGCACACCCGGAGTAATTTCTTGCTTCAAATTGACTACATTTATTAATCAACACTGATTGGACGTCCACAAAAAAGATGCCAAATTGTCCCTTGACCACTCTTTGCCTTTGAATCTAGTGGAATTTTGTTAACTTTGGACAAAACATCTGTTGTTGACAATTTTACAGAAAGCTGAATCAAACTGCATGCTGATCGTTTTTAATGTCTAGTTCACTTGGAAAATGTCATTCTCTGAGCCATGAAACTGTTTAATATCTCTCCTTGGCCCAATCCTTCATTTAAATGGCATCCATAGTAATCCCGCTATGGACACGGCATTAAATTCTGCTTGCTTGGAGGCTTTGTTTGCTCATGTATGAGATTATATTTCCTGATTCCAGCAAGAAGCAGGAACCATTTAGATATGTTTTATTAATGAGTGTGTAAAAGTTAAATCCACATAAAGTTCCTGTATCCACAGAAAAAGAGAGGAAATGTGTGTTTACCGTGAATTTATATTACATTTGCAAACGCACACTAACTGACAGAAAGTAGTATCAGTGTGTGAACATTGCAGTGTTTCGCTTTATCCAGATGAATTATTAAAAGGGAGATCCAGTATGTAGTTTGCTGGGTCACTTCTCTTTCAGGACAGTGTAATCCAATTTAAAGTTACACTACAATAACAGTAGCAGCTTTAGTACCCAAACATCCATCATCCATCATCATTTTACAGGCATAAAGATATGCTGCTTCTGTTGATTTTACAGCACCTCTGCATTTTGCTAAAACGGCAAATAATCACAGTTGATAGGTTGATGTAATCGTTCTGTTAAAGTGTGACTAACAACTGGGATGTTAAGCGGAAGATACCGAAGCAACACTGAAGGAGGCTGCAGAACATCAACTATTTACAACTGCCGCGCAAAGCAGTACCACTTCTATTAAATATTCTTTACATTTAAACCCTGTCCACTTTGAATCAATTATTAAATATGTTTTAGTGTATGATTTACATGAGGTATGTTTTAATTCTATTGAAGTGTAAAGTATATGAGATAATGGAAAAAGTTGAATAAACCTTGTTTATTACAGAAAAAGGCCAAATCAAAAATGCACCCATATATAGGAAACATACAATTGTTTAGTATTGTAATCTTCAGTGTTTAGTTTATGAGAGTATATTTGTGAATGAAATGTTAAGATCTATAAAAAAATAGCGTATATTGTAGAAAAGTGAAAAGGAGATAACTTCAAATAAAGGTTCAATTGATATATGTGCTGTTTTTAAGAACACAGAAATTACAGAGAGCCTAGGCAGTAGTGAATTGAATGCATGCATGTGCAGGATGTCACCACACAAACATTTTGATCCAAGAGTCTATACATGAACCATAATGATCATGAATATAAATGGTGAATCTTCCACTAAAAAAAGTTTTTTAAACAAAAGCAATAATAAACAGAACCCAACTGGTGAAGAATTTTAGCCTTACTAATGGCATATCAGTCGCTCCAACAGTCGGTGGTCCAGCATGGCATATCTCAACAGTCACTGGATGATTACCATACCATTAGTACAGAGATGGTACCTGGAGGATGTTAACATGCTAATATGCTGAGCTGAGAGATGGTGACCACAACCTTTTACCTGCTAAACATCAGAAAGTTAGCATTTTTGAGCATGTGAGCATGCTGACATTAACACTTAGCTAAAGCAACACTTTGCCAAGTAAGAAAGCCAGCAAAAAATGTTGGCATTACGTTTCAGCAACTACGGGATACTCTGGATGTCTATGTTTCTGAACCAAAAGTACGTTTCATTAATACGTTTCAGGTCAACTTCGGATCAGGCTTCCAGAAATGCACAATGCAATGTGGTTAATGTTGTGAAACTATTGGTTAAGTTTGGGCAACAAAACTACTTGGTTATGTTTAGAGGAAAGATTGTAGTTTGCGATAAAATAATAACTTAACCTAATGTTCCAACATAACATAAAAAAACGTAACTAGCATAAATAAATAACCCCCCCTGAGCTTACTTTCTTATGTCACATTACGTAACAAGCATAACAACGCTACGTAGCAAGCGTAAACTCAATGTTTACTTTTGGATTTACATAGGACAAGAACAGCGGCTTCCTGGGTGAACGTCCTGTTTGTTTGCTTGTAGTTTTTAAAAAATAAATCAAAAATAAAATGTAACTATGCAATTAAAAAATACAAGTCATAGGAAAAAGGCAAAACAACAACCCCATGAATTCAAAATTCAGTTGTTGTTTTTTACGTCAATTAAATATTCATTGTCCCCGGTGAAGGCTCTTACTGGATTGTTACAGGACTGTAAAACCATGACACATCAACATGAACAAGACAGTTGTCTTACACCATTTGTTATTGAATAATGAAGTAAGGCCATTTGGTTCATCAATAATTCATACTATGATATAAAATAACCTTGCTCAAACAATAAAAGTATAGAACTTAACCTTTTATAGCTCTACTTTAAATTAAAGCACCATTTCCCCTTCAGAGAAGCATTTAGAGTGCCAAGAAATGGCTTCAGACAAAGAGCCACTTAACATCCCGCTTGTTTAAATGTGGAACGTAAAGAACACAGAGGTGTAGCCTCAAGGCTTAACATATAAGTTGGTTCCAGGTAGCCCAACAGCAACTTAGACCATAAAAGCAGAAAGAAGCTGCAACCTTGATTATCACATTTTAAGATGATATGGCTAACATTTTATCAGTCGCCTACACATCCATAGCAACCAAGAAATGTGGATGTATAAAGAGAGCTGAATACAGCGTCGGAGGCGGCGCCCTGTTCATTCTTACGAAAGTTGCTCAATGGTGTAATATTCAAATAAAATTATCCAGATTTTCCAGTGATCTTCAGGATCCATGGGCCCACAGCGCAAGGACTGTTTCCTTTAACCCCGCTTCTTAGCCCTCGGTCCAGCCTCAGGAAAAAAAACTGTTCGCTTCAATGCCTGGTGCAACATTAGCATTTATTTAGAGTCATGTTTCTGGTCACCTGGTGAATGCAAGTCCAATATTCACCATCCACTAAAAGATGCTTGTCTGTCTTTATTTGCTAATCCACTGTCCCAGACAACTTCAGTTGGGCCGCAACAGCTATGGAAGTGTGAGGTCGCTTCTAGAACCTTTCACAGCCAATGTCATGATTACGTCACAGTGTTAGCTGGAGGCCAAACAAAGGAAAGACTGGAGGCAAACACGAATCAGAGTAGTGGGCTAAAGTTACTCAGTGAAAATGTCATCTTGTTAAATGATTGGATGCCAGAATCGATATTGCATACATTTAAGATGATAAACTGTGATTCTGGGCTCTTGCAAGCTTCAATATCGGCAACGCTTTTCAGAGATGTAGAGAAAATGTTGCAAATAGTTTAGCTTAGCCTTCGACTAACCTCCTCAGCTGTCTCTAATAGAGTAAAGGAGAGAAATGTTGCTAATAGGTTAAACTTTTAGAGAGATGAAGAGATGGCTGTCACTGTCAGACTTATTGTAACCAGTAAAGCAGGGGTCTCAAACTCCCGGCCCGCGGGCCGAATCCGGCCCTCCACGTCATTTTATGTGGCCCGCGAATCTGCGAGCAAAAAAAAAAAAAAATGTATTTAATTTTTTTTTTAAAGTTAGACTTGATAATAAAAATATCCCCATAGTCGAAATTATGAGATAGAAAGTCGAAGTTATGAGATAGAAAGTCAAAATTATGATAGAAAGTCAAAATTATGAGATACTTAAACACACAGAAGCAGCTCTGTGGCTGGTTACTGTACATTTGACATATAAATGTATTGTGAGTACATTGAAGATACTTTAAACTTGGCTTTAAAACACATGAAATACTTCATGTGGGATTGTGCAAACGCACCCTTGAAAGGATTTGAAGCATTGAACAAAGTTATTGTAATAACTTGTTTGATATTTGTCTTTGATATTTTCTTTAATAGTTTGATCTTTGATAGAGTAATGTGGGTTTCTTAACCCTAAATTAAAAGGATTTAAGTTATAATAACAGAAATGTGCTTAAATATATTTTTACATTTATATAACTGCATGTACAATATTTTTACACTTGAATAAACAATAATCAAATGCAGAGACAGTTATTTACCAATATGTTAGGAGTAGTTACATTTTCAACCGGCCCTTTGTGGGCGACCGTGATGCTGATGTGACCCAGAGTGAAAATGAGTTTGAGACCCCTGCAGTAAAGCATCAAAGCGTGGTGGAGTTAACAAGCTAACTAGCGGGAGGCTGGGTACTTAGCTAGCTTGCTAATTCAGCCATGCTTTTATTTTACACATGTTTTATTTACACTCGCAAAGTAAGTTACTATTGAGAACCATTCTAAAAAAACAAGCCAACAATGTGTTGAAATGATTGTTCGTCCTCCACCTACACTCTGCCCACAAAAATACGTCATCATGTTTACAAAAAGAAAAAGGGTTTAAAGCAGCAGTGGGCTACATGTGATAGAAGACTAACTGCCAATGCCTCAGCAAGGAAGGAAACACGATTCTGTGTGTGTGTGTGTGTGTGTGTGCCTGAAGAGTAGTTTGAGTCAAAGTCACCCCTGAGTAAGTGAACCGCACCTACAACTTGAATCTGTTTGTTATTCCACGCTGTTCATTTCACAACACAAAGACTGCAGAATCAGCCGCAGAATACCAATAGAGCGAGGGAAGTGATTTGTTTGCTGGTTTGGGAAAGCCTTGCTTCAAGGCTCTTTGTGAAGGATGAATTAACATACATTGTAGGCTGCCCATTGAGACACCCAGAGACTAAATACCCAGTCCATTCAGCTTGTCTGAGCCCTTTTTTTTACAACTTCCTTTGCCTTGTTCTCTATCTTAGCCCCCTTTTTACCACCATTGTTACAGTTTGTGCAAGCTGCTGTCTGGTAACAGTGGTAGTGACGAGGTTTATGATGCTTTCCCATAAGGGACTTGCTTCGGAAATGCAATAACTGTACTGTACTTAAAATAACCTACGAGCCAAACTAAGCACATTGAAAGCAATCATCTCACCAGCAGTATTACACCTGCCTGAATCATGGATCCCCTACCCTTATTAAATATTACAAATAAAATGTCTCTCCCTCTTTGTTTCTTTTTCTCTTTAATATTTTTCATATTCCCCGTTTTCTGATGCACCAGCTGCAGGAAGGAGATTACTGCGCAGGGCTTTGCCCTAAATATTGCCGTCGCCCCTCTGGAGACCAACTTCCAGGAGATCTGGAAGTCTGTCAAAATGCTGAAAGGGTCCCGAGGCGCTTTGACCTACTTGTTCCTCTTGCAAGGCAAACTGTGGAGTCGTACAGAAACAGTTGTTCACAACTATAGAGCATCCCGTCATCACCGCCAGCACCCACATCCAAAATCAGTGAAAAACTGAGTTCACTAAAATCAAGGCAACACATTAGCATTAGTGTACAACAAGCTTCCTTTTTCATTTTTTAAGAGTGAGACAAAAGACAAATGTTAATTTAGATTCAAAATCACACCAAGATAATTGGATCTGCAAATGCTGATCAGATAAGGCTTTGCTGCTGTTTTTTATTTTAGCCAATTCGCCCATTTCTGACAATTGCGAAAATCAACATTATCAAAATCATTAAAATGCATGAAATACTTGACAGATCAGAAATAAATGAGGGGCTTATTGTTGTTTGAGATGGGGCACGATGCATTCGAGGCAATCTGATATATAGCTCCATAACGGCGCCTTAACGAGGAAAAACACAATAATTACTGCAGTTTCAATTTCTTTCTTTTTTCTCTCCACTAAAGCTTGCAACACTTCTAAAAAAATAAACAAAACGCCTAACATCCAGCCTAAATTGCCATGATTGGGGACAAAAATGTAAAGCTCAAATTTCCAACTTTAAAGGGCACAGCTGGTGCACCCTCAGGACTCATTGCGATGAAGCTCGGAGGGATGATATGCGTCTTGTTTTACGGACTGCCTCGAGAAACAGAAAAACACATTTATTTACAGAAAAACTCTGCTTGTATATAAAGTAAATGGATATAAGCGCCCTTAGATATTGATCTTTCCAGTGCATTAGCAAGATTGTAGAAAGAAAGCAATACTTATAGAGAACTATATAGAAACATCACTAAGGCTCTTAAAGCTGGGGTAAGCAGTTTTCTGGAAAAAGGCAATCAAAAATGGCAGAATTTGAAAATACAGCCCTCATCCTGCGGCTCTCCTCTCTCCCCTCCCTGTCATAAGCCCCTCCCACCAGACAAACTCAGGCATATGTACACACTTCATACAGTAACATGTACGAGTACTAGTCATTCATTTCATACATCGTTCTTCATACAGTAACATGTAAAGTAGTAGTGCTGGGCGGTATGACCAAAAATGTGCATCACGGTATTTTTTAAGATTCTGGCGGTTTCACGGTATATCACGGTATTTCTTTTTTTCCTTGACTGGGTTCTTATTAGAGGTTTATAGTGGCTTACTCTACTGTCAGGAGTATATAGAATATAAAACATTTTAATGTCATCATGTATAAAGGCTTTGCTTACTATAGGGTTTGCTCATTTGTTCGTAGAATGTTGGGATAGCAGTTTGGCTGAAGTATTGTCGCCCCGGTAAGACGTACCTTGAATCCAGTGTTTTAATCATTGCTCTGAGTCTTTCTCGACTGTCTGTAGCGGGACCATGTCCTTGCAGAGGTGGATTGTTGTTGCGTTCGTAATGTCGCTCCACCGCTTGCTTTTCTTGTCATATGCAGTGCCTCGAGCAAATGCCTCTTAAAGCGATGTCTGACCCTTCGGCTTCACTGTTTCACTCGCGTTAACATTACTGGTTGACAGCCTCGAATCCGACGGCCATCACCACACTCTTGGTATTCCAACTCATGTTTTCTACTGAGGTGATGGAGTAAGTTGCTCGTGTTACCACCAGCGGCAACAACAGTGGCTCGACAGACTCGCAAATCGTCGGATTTTTTTAAACCAAAACACTTCCAAACAGCAGATCCAGCACCTCTCTTGGGCACAGACTCTATCGGTGCATCTCCGGTCTGTCTTTGTTCATCCTGCATCGCTCTTTTCTGTTATTTAATGTAATGTTACTGTAGCGACGGAGCCTCTCGCTGTTAACAGACTGTTGTGCTAGCGGGCTAGCTAGCTAGCGAGCTGTACCCAGCATGCCGTTCGGCGGTATAATTTTATAAATGTACAATTATTAGTGTTACAAATTGTTTATTTGTCACAAACTGTTGTGTGCTGTGGTGTTTTGCCCTGTTAAAGAGCGTTAGTTGTGGGTTATTAATTGTTGTGTTATAAAGTTATAACCATGATTAGAGGTCCCTCTCAATACAGTTAAGACAACTAGCTCTGACTGTAGCCTTCTTAGCGGCGAACAATATATTTAGCTGCCTGTTGAAGAGTGACAGCAGTTGTTTCGGCTATGCACCGGTATGACGGTGTGTGAAAAATTCAGCACTAACAAGTAGTCATTAATTCCATACATCGTTCTTCATACACTAACCTGTATTAGTACTAGTCATTCATTTCAAATATCATCCCAATGATGTTTGTGATCCTGATGCAGATATATACCTTCAACTGTAAGAAAATTGCAGTCCTGTTTTCTTTCCAAACTTGTGGGCCTGTAAAGCCCTTTGAGAAGACACACTGTGATTCAGGGCTCTATATGAACATGAACCTGAATTAGCCACAGCAGTGAGTGTCTGGCTATACAGAAGTCTAAACTATTAGCAACATTTTCTCTCCATCTCTAAAACGCTTCGACGATACTGACATGTCTCTTTTTGATAAGTCTGTCTTCCTTTTTTGGGTTGCTTTGCAGTGAAGGCAGTTGTTGTCAACGTTGGAATAGCAACTTTTCCAGCAGGATTTTCCCACAGTTCAATCAGACTTTCACCATCTAAAGGGAGCATTTGTTGAACAGCCAATAGGAACGCCCCCTCTCTCTGAAATACACTGTGATTGGCCAAAGTCTCCCGTCACGGGCTGGATTTTCTAAAGCCTGAAGACAGAGCCAAGAGGGAGTGCAGAAGTCTAGTTTTCTCTCAGGCTATGTGAATAACAATATACTGAAAGATTATTATGGAATTTTTCCCACATGACACAGAATAAAAAATTGCCTACAGCAGCTTTAAAGAGAAGGTATATAATAGACTTCCAGCCAGATGGTGTACATCTTATCTCTGTCACAGTGCTGGAGAGGAAACATTTCAAAAATATGATTGATGGCTTCAGAGGGCGTTCTTTTACTTCAGCACTTTCTTGACTGAGGTGCACGTCTTACTTGAAACAACACTGTTTTCTCTGCCATTAATCACAGTACATTACAGAGTCTATACTAATGTATAACCTCTTACAGTGAGGATTTCTTTTTTTAATTACAGAGGTGTCTCATGATGCGTAGCCACAAACCATTATTTAGTAAAGGTTAGGCTCAAGTTTGGTGGATTACCCCCCAGTTGCTTAGCATTTCTTCGAAATGTCACTCCTTTCAAAAAGAGGAAAAGTAGCACTTAATGGTTCCTCAGGGCGGGGGAGGGGGGTGATCTTTCAATGTCAAAAATATGTATTTGCGTCCCACGCGTTTGAAGGTGATTATGTGTGCTCGTTTTAATCAGTGGCTATGAGATACTCT
>NW_022280048.1:7331905-7405813 GCF_004355925.1 Anarrhichthys ocellatus | reverse complement strand
GGCGGTGGCGGCGGAGGAGAAGGCGACATGCGGAGAAGTGGATGCTGAGTCTACCGCGTTAAGGTCTGGACCCCCCCCATCCCTCCTTTTGATCTGTCAGCCCTTTTGAAATGTCCAGTACGGAGACAGGACTCGCTGCTTACGGAGGCTTATCTAATGCTTTCCCGGGTCTACTATCAGAGTGTATGTTGAGCAAGGACAAGAGATGAGTTGGTCAGACCCTCTGCTATCTATCTGGGGGAATTACAGAGAACTTTCACATGGATAAAAAGTAAGATGACTGTATAGATACATTTGTTAGGATATGAGCTTATTTCTTGTTCCTTTGCAGTTTCACAGCATGAAATATCATCTAACTGGTGAAGTACTCACTACAGTAATATCATTTGTGTTTTGTAGAGCCAACTTTAGTTTCCTGAGATGTGTCATTCCCGGCTCTGCTCAGCATTACTGAGGTGCACATTTTTGAAATTAGACTTTGGATGATCTTCAAGAGGTCTTTTTGGCACGTTGCTGCCAAACTGTCTGGAGTACAGTGCACAAACAATTCTTTCTCAAAATGCTAACACTAAAACATTTTCATCTATTTGTGTTACGTATTGCCACATAAGTCGTTTTTTTCATACAATAGCTGACATTGATTTAGAATAGAACATTACTGTCCCACTAGCAGGACATTTGTCTTCGTCTCAATATTAAAAACAGCACAATAAACTGTTTTTTTTTAATCATCAGCAACACCAATATATGTACAAAATCTGAGACAACTTAATGAGATCTCCTACCGTAGGGATATTGCTTAAGCCCAGCACATAGTGTAAATCAGAGTGTTATTGATTAACACTCACAGATTAGTTGCAAATAAAATTGCCAATAGGGATACTACTGACAGCAGCTTTACAAACCGTGGCCAGAGAGACTTGTAGACAGACCTCTGCATCCTTGATTCAGACATTAACAGCAGCATGAACTGTGCTGTTTTACAGTAACTGCTTCTTGACTGCAGTGTAAAGCCCAGTTGGTCTTAATGATCAGCACAGAAGATTAACCCTTTACTCATTGTGAAATACCCCTCGAGCGCGAGAGTTCTGAACATACCAAAAAAATATGACTAGACTGTACCAGAGTACCTAAAAATAGATATTTTTTTCTAATTAAAATGTGTGAATTGCAAGTGTTTTTGCACTTCAGAAAGTGAGAGAATTCCCGCAAATCTTTTTTTGTGAAGAAAACAAACTCTCGCCCATTCCCGGTGTAAAACATGAACCTGTGCTGCATACAGCTACATATTCCATGACTGCACCAGCTGTGGATCATTGCTGTGTGATGATAGCTTTATAGACAATTGGTTTGAAGATTTAGCTTTCAGATTTGCTCTCTACTAACTGGTCTGCTTATTAACAAATTGCTAACAAATGGTGCTTGTTGAAATGGTTTGATTTGGAATTAAGAGCTGCTGCTTGGAGATTCATCAGAGGGCATTCAAGCATTTGAAATCCTTCCCAACAATTTTGATTCTGCATCGGTTCCTGCGTAATCTAGATGGAATGCGTCTCAGCAGAATTGAGAGTGCCTCAGAAAGCTATTCAAGAGAAAATCATTACGCTTTGAGCTCTGCAGGCTTGCTGTTATTTTCTTCTTTTTTCTCATCTACAGTTTTGTGAAAAAGTGTTTGCCCCCTTCCTGATTTCTTATTTTTTTGCATGTTTGTCACACTTAAATGTTTCAGATCATCAAACAAATTTAAATATTAGACAAAGATAACACAAGTAAACACAAAATTCAGTTTTTAAATGAAGGTTTTTATTGTTAAGGGGGAAAAAAATCCAAACCTACATGGCCCTGTGTGAAAAAGTGATTGCCCCCTAAACCTAATAACTGGTTGGGCCACCCTTAGCAGCAACAACTGCAATCAAGCGTTTGCGATAACTGGCAATCTGGCAATGAGTCTTTTACAGCGCTGTAGAGGAATTTTGGCCCACTCATCTTTGCAGAATTGTTGTAATTCAGCCACATTGGAGGGTTTTCGAGCATGAACCGCCTTTTTAAGGTCATGCCACAGCATCTCAATCGGATTCAGGTCGGGACTTTGACTAGGCCACTCCAAAGTCTCCATTTTGTTTTTCTTAAGCCATTCAGAGGTGGACTTGCTGGTGTGTTTTGGATCATTGTCCTGCTGCAGAACCCAAGTGCGCTTCCGCTTGAGGTCACGAACAGATGGCCGGACATTCTCCTTCAGGATTTGTTGGTAGACAGCAGAATTCATGGTTCCATTTACCACAGCAAGTCTTCCAGGTCCTGAAGCAGCAAAACAGCCCCAGACCATCACACTACCACCACCATATTTTACTGTTGGTATGATGTTCCTTTTCTGAAATGCCGTGTTGCTTTTACGCCAGATGTAATGGGACATACTACACCTTCCAAAAAGTTGAACTTTTGTCTCGTCAGTCCACAGAGTATTTTCCCAAAAGTCTTGGGGATCATCAAGATGTTTTCTGGCAAAACTGAGACGAGCCTTTATGTTCTTTTTGCTCAGCAGTGGTTTTCGTCTTGGAACTCTGCCATGCAGGCCATTTTTGCCCAGTCTCTTTCTTATGGTGGAGTCATGAACACTGACCTTAATTGAGGCAAGTGAGGCCTGCAGTTCTTTGGATGTTGTTCTGGGGTCTTTTGTGACCCCTTGGATGAGTCGTCGCTGCGCTCTTGGGGTAATTTTGGTCGGCCGGCCACTCCTGGGAAGGTTCACCACTGTTCCATGTTTTCGCCATTTGTGGATAATGGCTCTCACTGTGGTTCGCTGGAGTCCCAAAGCTTTAGAAATGGCTTTGTAACCTTTTCCAGACTGATAGACCTCAATTACTTTGTTTCTCATTTGTTCCTGAATTTCTTTGGATCGCAGCATGATGTCTAGCTTTTGAGGATCTTTTGGTCTACCTCACTTTGTCAGGCAGGTCCTATTTAAGTGATTTCTTGATTGAGAACAGGTGTGGCAGTAATCAGGCCTGGGTGTGGCTAGAGAAATTGAACTCAGCTTTCCAAAGATGTGATAAACCACAGTTAATTTATGTTTTAACAGGGGGGGGGGGCAATCACTTTTTCACACAGGGCCATGTAGGTTTGGATTTTTTTTTCCCCTTAATAATAAAAACCTTCATTTAAAAACTGTATTTTGTGTTTACTTGTGTTATCTTTGTCTAATATTTAAATTTGTTTGATGATCTGAAACATTTAAGTGTGACAAACATGCAAAAAAATAAGAAATCAGGAAGGGGGCAAACACTTTTTCGCACAACTGTACATACTCCGCTGTGCTCTTGATGTACATAAAAAAAAAAGAAAAAAACGCCTTTGAGTCAGATTGTTTGAGGTTGTTTTTGCCCACTTGAAAGCTGGTTCAGATCAGAGGCAAGTTCTGGCTTCAAGCGAAAGGAATGCTGCATGAGCAGATCAATACTCAGAGAGGCTCCTGGCGAAAACCAGCACCATCATCCTACGGAGCAGGATGCTGACTCCTCTGAAGTTCCCACTGTAGTCAAACAGGAACATTATCATCAATGCCAACCGTGGGAGTGTGTGATGAATGACGGATAGATAGATTTAATAATTATTTCAAGTATCCAGTCTGCAGACAAGCAAGAATTTGGCATCACGTGGCTGTAGATGCACTGTAATGATGTGTTTACTTACATCCTTACTTGTCAGGTAAATGTCTTGAACTAAGTAGGCGTCAGCAGCAGAAAACATTTGTAAATCAGTGATCATGAATGCACTTTGTATATGAAGCAGCATAGGACGACTCCTATTCCTAATTACTCTGAAATGATACTGGAATTTGTGCTGCATTTTCCACCTGCATGGAAAGAAATGTGTCCAGAGTCGCTGTGATTCAAGCCACACTAAATGCCAAGGGCAAGGAGATGCAGCATGTCCCCACTGCAGATTCTTGATGAGTTAATGAGCTTCAAACTTCCCAGACATTGGACCTCTGCATGAATGTGAGTGGCTTTTGTGTCGACAGCAAACGGCACAAGAGAGGAGTTTTTTTTTAACACGCTTTGAGGCAGGAGCTTGCAAACGGTAGGTGCAGACAAAGACCTCGTCTCCAAATAGAGACCTTGAAAGCAGGCCGTTCACTGATGCCAGGAAGAGTCTACTCGGCTAGGCTGTGTGCTACGATGGTAAAACATTTTAAATATTTAAACACTGCGCCGACCAAATGTGGTGCGTGGCATTTCCACCCGTAAAACGCACTTTCTGTGATTCTGTCTCTTATTGTCATATGCAGTGGTGGACATCTTGGATGTCAATCTGTTCAGGAGGAATAAACAAACACCTGGTGAACACCTGACATTCATGTAGAATTATATTAAGCATTGCAGCAACAGATCGATTGCTGAATACCTCCATCAGTTGGCCTGTCAGTGGAATGGAGCCTCATGATTGAGGACAAAAGAAAGAGAAAAAGCAGCAGTGTGTGTTTCTTCAACTAAATGTGTTAATTACCCACAAACCTATTGGTGAATATTACCACATTTATGTTTAAATGTAGAAATGGGAACATTCTGATGTCACTTCCAGGCAAAATGAGATGCTACTCCATTAACTGTGACAACTTGCACAGAATTGTTGTTTCTCTCTTTGATCATGAGAATAATTGGATTAAGCTAATTACATGCCCAGCAGAATAGTATACTTGTGCTCAGTAACCGTGTATACACTGTGTTTTTCGATGGAGCTGATTGTCATTTGCCTGTAGCTGCTGATTTGAATTCTATTGCAAGAATCGAGCAATTACGACATGGTCATATAGGCATCTTAGCATAATAATTACTTTGATTATGGTCGTATTTAGTAAATTGATATTGTGACAAAGCTTGCATTATGAGGAATGCTGATTGCCTCAAGTAAAACAAGCACATCATTATTTACTACATCAACAAATGCAGTATGCAAAATAGCAGAAAAACGAGAATATTTACATAAAAAACAGCTTGATCAAATTATTCTCAAACTCTAAAGTACATGCAGTAATTAGATTAATGTGTGCCCATAACCAAAGATATAGTGAATGATACTGGCTTCATACGAACAGTAATAAAAAGTTTGAAATAGGTGATGTAATTTGTGTTTAACACAAAGTTCAAAACTTTTAAATTGAGTTAGTCTCCGGTGCAGCAGTGTTTAAGAGGGCGATATAATATGATTCTCACCTGAGAGCACAATATGGGAAGTTGCGAAACAACCAACAACCGTGATATAACTTTGACAATGAAAGTGGATTTTATTTTTGTAAGATGGGACTCCTTGTGCATGAAGAGAGTCAGGGCAGTTCAGCGCGACACTGTTTTTACTCCTCATCTGCACGACAGTTTCACACCACAATCTAAAAGCACATTTTATTCAAATGACTGCACTAAATCACTGGAGGATATTATATTTTATTAAGACTGTATTTCAAGGCCGCCACATTATGCGAGGACTGGGAAATATAATATGTACTGTATATGTAAATATTCCAACCAATATTGTGCCATTTTATCTCTCTCCTCTTCAAGTTTAAGGTGTAACATGCAAAACTGCTGTTTTTGTTGGAATATATCTGCACATTACTGAGTGAATGAATTGTACTATCTGCATTCAATCTTTTGAATGCCAGCAAAATTAATACAATGGTTTTGTGGCATACATGTACAAACTTTTGAATAATTGTGCTGATGTAAGTAAAATAAGACCGTGAGTATATATGGCTTTATTGATCCAAATATCTTTGCCATCTTTTTCATATTCACTGAGCTTCATTTTGTGTGTTCTGTTTACTTAATTCATTTGTGTTAAAAATGACACTGCGTAACTTTTACAGAACAATGTTCCCTGCAGCTCCAACTGACTATTAAAGGACCAGTGTGTAGGATTTAGTGCTGAATGGCTAAACTGCCATTTAGCATTTAGGTAAAATGCTAAGCTATTGTAACAGTGCAAGTAGAGAAGAGTCATTAAGTCGGCACACTGACCCAGTAATTATAGAGCATTATTTCCCTAAAGTTTGCTAACATTAGCTACTGGTCATAAGTAAGGCGGTAGCAGTCGTGTGTTTTATTGCTTATGAATTTTAAGGTGCATACCACCACATTAGGAGCCTTTCGATTGCCTCTCAACGTGGCAACGCCAGAGCTGGCTGCTTGTAGCTAACGGTGCTATCAGTGCTAACAGTACAAACTATGGCAAAACGTGCCGACAAAGCTCAAAGTGTATCTGTGGCTATACGCTCCCACCAGGACGCCATCTGTCGGGATGCCATCATCAGCTGTATCCGCCGTGTGAGAGCAGTACAGAGCGGGGTTCATGAGCTAACCAGTCAGGCACGCCCATGCACTTAAAGTACGACCAACCGGCCAGCGGATGTCGTTTATTGCACATTTAACTTTTCATTTGTAAAAGGCATAATGTGTTGTTTGATAAAGTCTCATAGTTTCGCTTTAGGTTATTGTTTTTACCACTATTCCAATTTTTTTTTTTTACAGTTGGCTGATTAACTTTCAGATTTTTGTCCAGTGATGGTTCCAGAGTTGTTATTGTTGTTGTTGCTGTTTATTAAATCGAGCCAATGTATACACAAGACGATTCTAATAGCAAACTGTGCTGTTTCCCCGTCTGAGCAGTGAAATGCATTGCTGGCACAGTGTTGTGCTGTACTCATTAACACTTTCATTGAAATGTCAGACTTCGCGCCGTTCATGCTTGCCAACACTCACAGTAGAAAGCTGTAATTGCATACGCCCACATATCAAATTATTCAACCATCTCACTCACTCAATATACTTCGTTTTCATGAACTCCATTTTTAAAGAGGGCATTAATCTATTTCTCAGATAGTAGTTGTAGCAGTTACTTTTTGAAACAAAGTTTGACGTTGTTCTACTCATGTTTTATCCTGAAGCAATGAATTCAATTTGAACACTAAATATCATATTTCTTGATATGCGTTTAGCTTAAATAGTCTTAAATTGACATGTCTTAGCTGAGTGCATGATGACTGCTTTGGACAAATCAAAATAGATAAATTCTGGAGCATCCACTTGACAAAAAAGGACCTGCTGGGAACTGAATAGTGGAGGGGCAACTAACACAAGTCTATAAGATGCATACATCATCAAACTCAGACAGAAATCAGCACGATGCCGCTGCATCAGATCAGTTAAAGGTGGCTTGTGTAAAATTTCTAAACATCATGATGCTTGACATCACTTTCATCAGTATTACATTGGTAGCCCTGTCATCAGTTCATCAGTGCTTCCTTGTTGTCCATTCACCTTAACATCATCATTCCTTATTTATGGAAAACTGCTGCCACAAAACACAGGAAGGTTTCCAAGTATGGAAGTTCCAAGTTCCCTCTGTGTGAGCATTTAATGTTTGACAAGTTCATTCAATATTTATCTAGACATGAGAACATTGCAACTTGCCGACAGTGAGATGAATATTCTCTTCCACTGGAAGCCAGATGGGAATATCAAACATCATTCACTGTGCTCACAGGGCGCAGTATTTACCCTCAACACTGAGTATCCGTCCACCACTTTGGTCCATACTGAGGTATCTCCACAACACAGATATATTCCCATGGCATTTTGGACAGACATTCATGGTCCCCAGACGATGAATCCTGCTGAATTTGTTGATCGTCTGACCTTTTCCTTTCCTCCACCATTATCTATGTTGTTTTGACCACTGACAATTGGGTGGTTTGCTGTTCATGTTCCTCTCAGGATCAATTGTATTCACTTTGGTGATCATCTCACTTCTTGTGTAATGCCACCATCTGGTCATCATTTTAATTTCTCCAATACTTTGTTTTATGACCAAATACCTGCAAAACGAATGGCATTCCCATCCCATCAGCCTTTGCTGTGTTGTATGCTAAATAGCACCTGTTGGCAATATCCCAAAAGTCACATAGTCTTTCTTTAAGTTTTAAACAATAGTTTGTTTTTAGGTTATGCTTAGGTGATTGACATGTGACAGGAATTTCGTCCCGATTTTGAAGGGTCATATTATGGGTTTATTATGGTTGCAATTTATAATTTTGATAGAAAATAAAAGATCTAAGCTTCTCAATGCGACCAAGAAAGCTAAAACTAATGAGGCACGCACTGTCTGAACATTGAAGAGCAAGAAAATTGAAGCTAGGTTCCAAAAACCAACACTGATTGTGCCATGTCGTGTCATATTCTGCAGGATGTGAGAAATGACACCAGCCGAGATAGAGCTGTCGCAGTGAAAAGCCACTAATTATCACCCAGATGATTTTCAAAGGACCCACCGCACTGGAAAATACAGGAGTTGCGCTTCAAGGTGTTTCCATCACATACACATCAATATTGCCAGCTTAAGCAGCTATTAATTGAGTTTGAATTTTAACGATTTGCATTTTAATAGCACACCTACACCTCCTTCTGATATGTAACACCGTTGGAAGAGCACCGCCGTCTCATTAAGCACCCATCTGTCAAAAACACTGCATGGCATTCCTCTGAGCCTCAGCACATGAACAGATGCAGACAGAATATTGATTGATGAAAGTGATTAAATAGGAGAAGAGTGAGAGAGCAAGGAAAACCATCATCATTTCAAGTGCAAACTTCAGGTTTATCTCACTCAAAAGGTCCTCTTATCGAGCAAAATGTCTTGCTGAATTTTTTTCTCCGTAGTGTCATGTGAGGACGAGGAAGCAAAACGACAAAGTTGTTTAGAAATTGGACGAAAGGTGTTTCTGCTGGATACAAAGACACCAGTCAGGGAAGAGGTATTGAGCTAAGTTATTCTTTTACAGTGAATCTGTTCACGTGCACGCGTTACTCTAATAGCACCGCAGATCACAATGCAGCTCATACTCTTGGTCATGAAAGGCTGCATCTGAGCTTACCGTCTTATTTGGCTCCCTGATAACATATGCATGAATAAACTGAATATTTCCTGAGGAAGATTCAGTTGACTCAGGCAATGAACAAAACCCACAGAGGTGATCAGATGCATACATATTTAAATAGCCTTTTTAATATGTAAGAAATATTGATGATGACTGATTCGAATCACTGGCATAATGATAACACATCATGGTGCTTGTGCTCAAGGAAATGGAATGGGGAAATTGAGGGTCGGGACGGTTGACACGTCGGAGGAAGGGGAATGGAAGTAAACAGAGGAGGCAGAGGTTGAAATTTAAGGACGAATACTGATTCCATGTCTGGCAGATGCATAATTGCAGATCATTGGAGATACAAAATCAGTTATTTATAGAATATGTGACAATCCATCGTGTTGATGATACTGTTGGTTAGCATAAGACTGCAGACATGCTTTGTACTGGACATTTGTGGTTAAACACAAAGCAATACAACCTATCAAGATTCTGTCAGTGACCTCTTTAAAGGTTCTCTATACGATACTCAGAGAATTAAGATAGCATCAAACAACTAGTTACTATGTATATAGATATAGTGGAGTAATATCTACCTGTCTGCTTTGCTTACATAGCGGGCCGACCACATGCGCCTTTTAGAGCATGTTTGTGCATGTGAGCGTGCCCTACTAGCTAGCCTTCGCCATGTTGAGGCACTACATATGCTCTGAATTTTGAATTTAGCAGCTTTAACATTAAACATAAATAACCACCCTAAATAAAGTTCACATATTTTTGCTATTATATTGTACTGTTGATTTTATATTGGTGAACGCACTTTAGTTTGACATTTTGGGAAATACGTTTATTTCACAGTCTTGTGAGGATGAGTTTGATACCCCACATGTCTGTTCAGTAAATGTGGTGCTACAGTCAGTTTGATTAATTTAGCACAAAGACTGGAAACAGCTATCCTGACTCTGTCCAACGGTAGCAAAATGATTTGTAGCTTGACTTTTCACTTGTTTGTTGGAGTGGAAGATATCGTCACTGTCTGAAATCCAATATTTCTGATTCGGAATTACTCGTCGGACTCTGACATGAATGGTTTCCCCCCCCCCCCTCTGCTGCTTGTATCGGAACAACATGATGTGATCGTGGCATTACACGAGTGAACATTTCTCTGACTTTGATACACTAAGTGTTATTTCAACTCGTTCCACTAACTTGAAATGTCATAGTCACTCATCTAAACCATCCGGCTATAAGAAGCATAATTCACAGCCACTGCACTTTGTCACATACCAATATATAACCATCCTCTTTAATTACTGGTATGAGCTGTAATGCCTTTCACACAGCTGCCTCCTCTTCATCGGTAGAGTTATTTAGATTACAGCCTTTTTTATTCTAACCCAGTATTAGAATTGTCAAGCAGAGGAGTCCATTCAGAATGCACTCCTTTCATATGCCTGTCAGGAAATGAAAGCAAAATGAATAGAAATGCCCTTACTGTCTGTCTAGTGGACCATGTGACTATAGCTGTTTATGCCTCGGATAAACAACACCCACGTTATGCATGGCTCCCTCAGTTTCTCCAATCCCACTTCATCCCCAAGTAAGAATTCCATTTGTGCGGCTGTGACATTTTTCCTGTGATTTATTCTATTGTCCTAAGTCATCGGGCCATGGCTGCCACTCCGCCCCGTCCCCTTGCCATCAGCTTTGATAATCCCGGCCTTTGTTTTTGCAATGAGAAGCAGCATTCTTCCAGAGGGATGACCTCCTCTGTCTCTACAGGGGCTGGCACTGACGACGCGACCCTACCCGGGGATTGGATAGCACCCCACCAGATGCTGCGAACCAAATCCACGAGTTGTCACCCCGACTCTGGTGCTCATATGTGTACCAAACACGCTCTCCTTCCCCTGGAAGACAACTTGATGGATCCCTCTGTTCACCACAGCTGACACATCAAGGCCCGGCACCATTATCAGCACCTTAAGCATTAGCACAGCACAACAGGATTAGAGTCAGTGGATCATCGCTAATTTCTGTAAGTAAACATCTCATGCACTTTATAATTATTATTTTGTATGATTGAATTTGAATTGTATTGTAGTTGATTTAATTAACTATAATACAAAAGTGCTCAGTTATATTGTTACTGTTAAACAGCGGGCTAACAATGAAATTAAACAACTTTTCCCTTGGCCACAAAAGCACAGCACAATACAAAAGTTGAGCAGCACCAGGAGGAGAAAAGATGAGACGAAAAGGTACTGAGGAATAAAACTATTTCAGTGAGACTCATCCCTAAAATCCCACAGCACCTGAACATTAGAATTCCAAACCAGCCGCGCACCGAGGCACCGGGCTCAACTTTTACATCTCCAACCAGTTGAAAGGGATAGCGCAAGCATCAGGACATCAAACACCAGGAACAGGAATACATCAGATTACCTGCAGCTGCCTATCGAATACAGACACATGCGCCGGTCACCGCTAGGATTTAAGGGATTAATAACAGTTGGCTGGATTCAGATGGCAGCAATTAGGACTAAACGAAAGGAAATCACGTTCCCATGACAATGGGATTTCAATTTTTTTATTGTTTGTGACTCGGTCTGGCACCTGTCCCAAGGAACGGCTCTGCTGTAATGAGGGTTCACCCTGGATACAGTTTGTGGTGTCAAAGACAGGGTTGATGAGTTGGAGGTTGAACACACAGTAAAAAGAATATAAATTCAAATGTTTGTTCACTAGTGTTGTTGCGCAGCGTCTCTGAAGCCATCTACCTGGATCCCGTTTCACAGGCGTATCTGTCTCATGTTCCGCGCAGCACTCTCCAGGCTTGTTTCCTTTTAAATCAAGGATGTCTCATCCTTCAGTTCATATCCATTTGACTGTCATTAGCACAGACAACATTAATATAGATTTACCCCGCTGGGACAGGAACTATAAGACACGTCTATAAGATGTTTGATATCTTAAGAGACCTATTTGTAGTATTCTCTGCCATACATTTTAAACACACAGCGAGAAGCTTTCGATCTTTTTAAGCTCTAAGTGAGGCTGGCTCCATCTTCCACTCGTCCTCCTTCAACTCCTGGCTCTTTGATGCAGTCGAGGTCTATCATTAGCGAGCACTGGGTTGGAAGCATTAGGTCTGTGATGTAGGCCGGAGCCTGGCAGGTCTGTGTATGTGTACCTGTGTTGGTTATTTATGGCAGTTTGGCCGTTTCTTATGAAGCCATTAAAAAAGTCACAACAACAGAATGACACCCATTGTATTAAAGAGAGCAGCGTTGGAGAGCACAATCAAAGGATTGGACACAAGCTGACTGTGTACTCAAAGTTAAATATTCAATGGCACGTAAATGTGTGCAGGTCAGTTGTGTGTCATTTAAAGGGGCAGTTTGTAAAATGTGGGCACGTGCTCCAAACCAATAGGGGGCAGCATCTTAGCTCTGCTGGGTCTATACAATCTAGATTTACAGTGTCATTACAAAAATAAAAAAGCTAAATGAGTACTAACAGCAGAGCAAGAATATTCGACCTAACTGCTAAAATAACACTGCTATCTTATGATCTACACCTGTTGTTGGCCTGTATTGTGTTTACTGTGCCAATAACCGGGGACTGTGCGATCTTTGTACATTTTGATAGTTCAAAGATCAATTTTCACTTTGTCAGCCACTTTGTATTGGCTACGAAAACTATACTTATTTTAAGTTAATTGTTACATTACATTTACTTAGTTTTTATCCAAAGCGACTTCCAATCTGTGCATTCAACTACATGGATACAAACCGAAAGTTACTAGAATTATGCAAGTACATCGACTTGTGCTGAACTGCTTCAATTGCTACATTTAAAAACAATAGGAGAATGAGTTTTGGATGTTGTTATGGGCCATAGTGCAGTCTGAACAGATTCATTGTCAATCTGCAATAAAAGATGTTTAGAGCCAGTGTTATACTGTACAGAGGAATTCTGGTTTTTGTTGCCTGCTAATAATTCATTAACTTTGTGCAGGTTGGGTCAGTAGAAGTCCTCAAATGTTTAGATGTGGCTGATTGCAATGCTGTCTTTATGTAAAGACAATGGTGAATCAAAGATTTGACAATGGAAAGTGTTGTCATCATACTGGTATCTACAATATTGTAATCTAATCTAAACTTTTGTCCCAGTTATAAAGATGTGTCACACTAGTGTCTAAATTAAGGCATGTCATAGTTGTGCCACGGATATCCAGACAGCTGCTGCTGGTTGCACATGGGAGAAGTTTGCCTTCAGGGCTTTCTGCCATAAATCCTATTTGATTAGGTTTAGGAAAATATTGTGGTTTGGGTTAAAATAAACCCCAGAAATCCCTGAAGGCAAACTTCTCCCATGTGCTTGAAGTACAGGAAACCTGTGGTCCAATCAGTACTCTGACGGAGATCATGCACCTTAAGCTCACTGAATTTGACTGACAAGGATAGTTGTGTTTTATTGCAGCACATCTGTCAGGAATACAGCCAAAAAGTTTTGTTTTCCCATTTGTCTGTTTGCTTGTCTGTTGACGAAAGTGTCTCCAGAACTACTTAGCACATTGATACTGCTACATCCACACTACTTTGTCCACACGGCGTTTCAGCATCGTTTTCAAATTGATCGCTGTCCATAATAAAACGCCTGAAAACGAATATCACGTGACTATTCATGTACACTGGGCATGCACGAGAGTGTCGATGTAAACAGGAAGTAGATTGGTTGCTTACTTTAAAAAAATACGACAGAGTAATAAAATAGTCTTTAATAATGAAAGGTCATGTTTGACACTTAAGATCTTCTCTAAAGTCTTCCTCTATGAACTCAAACAGACACAGTTCATGGAAAGTTTTAGAAGTTTTATTTTTCAGACTTAGTTACAACACTGCAGGTCTTGCTCTATATCGCTCTCACATCAAATTTAATTTAAAATCAACACTAACACATAAAGGTGTACTAGATTATGGTCCATAAAAGTGGTCAACACACGTCTCTCACTTGTTCCCTCTCGGTTTCGTTGTTTCTGTTCTCGCCCTGCTGGCTTAACTATCTGTCCTACTGGAGAGCATTTACTGCTTTTGTTCCTTTACATTTTATCTGCGGACTTCACAATAGTTGTGCAGAACAAAATAAGCATTAATAAGAAAAGGAAAGTCTTCCGTTTTGTGTCCATCACCCTCCCTAAAGCCGCTAACCGTGACTTCAGACGTCCGCTCCGTAGGTCTGGTAACGCCGCTGGTCATGCTCACTAATGGCTCCAATAACAGCTGCTTCCTCCGTATTAATGCAGACTTTAACTGAACAACAGCTGCTAGTAAAGACAACAAGTTCAGCATCGCCTGTAATCAGTTGTCCATGATGAATTAACCTGGTAGTCGATCGGTAATCAATGTTGTTGTTTGTGAGCTTCCGGGTAAGGGTCACGTGATAGGCATGTGACGAATCAGGGAAGGACACGTCATGACTGCTAAGAACCAATCAAGTAGCGAACGCGGGTGTGGGCGTCATCGTTTCTAAACGTATCCGTTTTCGACCATCCACACGAAAACACAACCCGGAGTTTTCAAACTTATCCGTCTTCGGGAGCATTTTCAAACTCCTCCGTTTTCGGTGCACAAAAACACCGGCGTAGTGTGGACGCTCAGTGTAAACGTAGCAAAACATAATTTTGCGTTTTCAAATGGAAAAGGAGTAGTGTGGACATGGCATCAGAGCAACTATGAAAATGGGAAAAACAACAACAAAGAGCCACAAAGAAACTACAAAAAGACACAAAACAACTAAAGAAACGCAAAACAACTACAGAGAGACTCAAAATGACTACATTGAGACACAGAATGACCACAGAAAGAGACTAAACAACTATAAAGTCTGTGTCTTGCTCCTATGTAGGAAAGTTGGTGGGCCTTTTGCATATATGTGCCGAGGGGCCTATTTTCTCATAATACACAACAGATATGAGTAGATTAAAACAGTGAATTGACATATCAAAATTATCATTAAATTTGAACAAAACCAAGCTTATGCTGTTTGGAAATTGTGAGATAAACACTGATGTACAAGTTATGATAGACAATGTTAATATAGAAAGAGTATATCGAAATAAACGTCTGGGTTTGATATTACACCAAAACATCTTCTAGAAATGTTATTAAAGATATGTGCAAGCAAAGATAGCAAGGAGCGTTGCAGTTCTGGGACAAACAAGGCACATTCTGGATCATAAAGTTGTAATATCGCATCTAAATTACTGAGTGGCGTGGTTATGCTTATTACAAAAAAATAGCCATGAGGATGGTAAGTCACATGCTTTGAAGTTCATGGATCTGGTAGGATTTAAGACTGCACAATTGCACTGCAAGACTTAACTCACTTCCCTCACACAGAAGGAATTAATTTTTCTAAAAAAAAAACATAATTTCTACCACGAGGAAGACTATGTGTATTTCAATTTGTGGGGTGAATTTACGAAATGGTTCAGATTAAGAAAATACAAATAAAAGTACAAAAGTATATCCATGTAAGAACATGTATAGAAGAGGTGCACGGAGGAGGAGGAGGCCTCGTTTCTCTCAGGACTGTAAAGCTCCTGGTTGTTGTTGTTGTTGTTGTTATTGTATTTTTCATACTAAAATAATTGTTTATGTGTATATGTGATAAATATAAATTAATAACCAATATTGAAGTTGTTTTAGTTATAGAAATGGACAGGACCTTATAAGTGCTTACTTCATCCTTCTCCTTTTCCAACATATAATATTTATTTATTCCATCCATCCATCCATTTTCCTCCGCTTATCCAGGGTCGGGTCGCGGTGGCAGCAGGCCAAGCAGGCCGACCCAGACTTCCCTCTCACCGGCAACATGTTCCAGCTCATTCTGGGGGATCCCGAGGCGTTCCCAGGCCAGCTGGGAGATGTAATCTCTCCAGCGTGTTCTGGGTCTTCCCCGGGGTCTCTTCCCAGTTGGACGTGCCTGGAAAACCTCCAGTGGGAGGCGTCCAGGAGGCATCCTAATTAGATGCCCGAACCACCTCAGCTGACTCCTTTCGACGGGAAGGAGTAGCGGCTCTACTCCAAGCTCCCTCCTGATGACCGAGCTCCTTACCCTATCTCTAAGGCTGAGCCGGGCCACCCTACGGAGGAAACTCATTTCGGCCGCTTGTAGCCGCGACCTTGTCCTTTCGGTCACGACCCAGAGTTCGTGACCATAGGTGAGGGTAGGAACGTAGACCGAGTGGTACATTCAGAGCTTTGCCTTCCGGCTCAGCTCCCTCTTCACCAAGACGGTCCGGTGCAGCGCCTGCTTTACTGCTGCAGCCGCACCGATCCGTCTGTCGATCTCCCGCTCCATCTTACCCTCACTCGTGAACAAGACCCCGAGATACTTGAACTCCTTCGCTTGAGGTAGGCACTCCGTCCCCACCTGGAGGGAGCAATCCACCGGTTTCCGGCAGAGCACCATGGCCTCAGATTTGGAGGTGCTAACTCTCATCCCCGCCGCTTCACACTCGGCTGCAAACCGCCCCAGTGAATGCTGGAGGTCATGATCCGAGGAGGCTAACAGGACCACATCATCTGCAAACAGCAGAGAGGCGACCCCCGAACCTGACGTTCTCCACCCCCCGGCTGCGCCTAGACATCCTGTCCATGAAAGTCACGAACAGGACCGGTGACAAAGGGCAGCCCTGGCGGAGGCCAACACCCACCGGGAACATGTCTGACTTATTGCCGAGAATGCGGACACAGCTCCTACTGCAGTCGTACAGAGACCGGATCGCCCGTTGTAACGGGTCCGGTACCCCATACTCCCGCAGCACCCCCCACAAGACCCCCCCGAGGGACCCGGTCGAAAGCCTTCTCCAAGTCCACAAAGCACATGTAGACTGGTTGGGCAAACTCCCAACCAACAGTTTTTTTCAACACTTTTCCTATAATTTGCGTCCAATTTTCACCAAATTGGCTTCTTTGCATATTTGGATGAGCCCAAAAGAATACCTATTTTATTGAATGGATGCCAATTTCTTGCTGGCATGGCCTATTCATATCATAAATTGTTGTGACGCATTTTATATGCGGAACCAAATTTAGGTAACAGGTGCACATATCGACTGCAGGCAATGCTGCTAAAATTGATGGCATTTTGCCTGTAGCTCATCCTTGTACTTTACTTGTAACATTCACGGGATATAAGCGTTCCCCACAAAATCAGCATGATACTGTGTGTATTTGGATGCAGATGCAAGCAGCTAAATTCAACATTTTCAGCAAAATACTCAGTAACACATTTAGATTGTTGTTTTATCAGAATCTGCGTGTAATGTAGATGAGAGCACATCATTCCAAACTGTTGTTGTTGCTCTCAGTTATGACATAATTAACCTTAAAATGGGTGTGCAAAATGATGAGGAGGTGGAGAGCGACTCGCCGCTTTTCAACATGATGCGAGAAGATAATTAGCTTTTCCAAAGCAATAACACACTGTTGATACATGGCCCTGTTAAACCTATCCCGATGTGTTAATTAGCTAGCACTACCTTTGATCTCAGACTGGGGTTGATCCTTTTTTAATCGAGGATTAGTTACGGCTAAAGCTTTGTGATTAACCGGCAGAGCAGCTGTCTCATGAAGAGACTTTTGAAGAGAAGGGGAAACAAAAGCACACGGAGCGATTGGAGCCGGCATTATTGTGATCGCATGTGTCTGTGCTGTAGCTCGAAAGCTGCGAGAAACAGCTGACCCTCACTAAGCATGAACACGCACACACATGCAGAAACGTTCTTTTAACGTTCTCTTATATTTTCTCTTCATTTTCTACTCGAGATGCACCAACGTTCTCAACCATCCAAATCTGCTCTTCCCCAGGTGTGCTGAATGATGAATCCCACCTGACCATAGATTGGAGGCATGTGGCAGATTGTTCATTATTAGCACGAAGCCCCCTAAACACTATATAAGGCAGGTGTTGTGCCATGTGCAAATACTCAATTACAATTGGAGCGAAGACAAAGAACCTCAGCAGGAGTGAAATCAAGGTTCTGTTAAAAAAAACGTAAACATGATTTTCCAGAGCGTCAGTAGGCCTACGTAGAACAATATGTAAGCCTTTCAGAAGCTGAATGCACACAATATCATCCAAGGATTTTATAGTCTTCAATGGGATCAGTGGACCAAGAGTATTTCTTTAATAGTCCAATAATTATAAATAGTCTGAAACGTATAATAATCTAAAGTTGCTTATATGATATTCATGCCTTTTTTATTTTCTTCAAATTTAAAACTTGACCTTGCGTTGGATAAACACTTTGTGGACTGTGAAAACAAGATGTTTTTTATTACCTCTTGTAAAATATCTGTCGTAACGTTAGAAGAGCAAGAATAATTAAACAGAAGTGAATCCCAGAAATCAATATGTACTAACAAAATTAGAACAAAAATAAAAGGACATTTGTTCTCATATTGCTTCCTGCATGAGGCCCAATGTGTGAAATGTCTTCTATCAGCATTTCTTTTTTCCGACCTTCATCCACACAAAAGCCTGTACGACCCAAACAAATATCAGCTGAACCGTTTATAGACTGCCTGGCTGAAAACTGCCTGAAACTCACTGCAACACGAATGACCTTTGGTAATATGAATCATACCAAAATCCCACAAACACAGATAAACAGCTGAATATGAAATATTTGCCCCTCAAATTCTGTCTAGACGGACCCGATCATAGACTCATCATTGCTCACACTGTAACCTCCGGGCAGGTCACATGACCACGAGAACAACATTTAACAGAGACAGAGACAGAAACATCTACAGAAAACGTTGCGTCATATCTGCGTTGCTTCTCCCGAGATAAATGACTGACAGATTCTAATCCTTGGTGTGTTTTCTCTCTGCAGGGATCATCGGCTGAACTGGACCACCGGGACACGCACTCTCCTCTTGTCCAGCCCTCTTCATACAGACAGAGCCTCCGTCCTTGAACTGACCATGTGTGTATGCTATAAACATAGGTATGATAATGTGGATTCTATTTACGTATTAGCGCTTTTATATCCAGAGTGAGCTCCCGTAGCAAAGCAGCACCCGAACCATCAGGTGAAATGTGGGGTTCAGTGTCTCGCTAAAGAGCACGTGGACATGTGAGCAAGAGGAGCCGAGGATGGAGTTTGTATCCACTGGGGAACGGGAAATTAGAAATAAAGGCATGTCTGTAATATAAGCCCAGATAAAGGCCTGGCTATCTATTTCTATTCGTGAATTTACAGTATATTACTATAAAGAACATATAGACCTTAGTTGTATCAAGCTACTGTAAGGTTTAACGGAACCTACAGAAGAGTGAATCCACAACATCTATAGGCCTACCTCTGTCCACCCGTTTACAGACAGGAAAGGGCCCCACCGAAGCCCTCTTTAAACTATGAGCTGAAACGTTCTCTGTAATACACCAGTATGCTTTCAAATGAGAGGAAAAAAACAGAAAGCTGAGCATTTTCTGACCTATTTTCTGTTGTGCGGCAGCTCCAGCAGGCTGAGACTGCTTTCTAACACAATGCCTCCCTCCTAGTTTGTGCCCTGCAGCCGCAGTGTGTTGACGATCAATAGACAACCACCATATATGGACTTCAAACTGCAATTCAGATATAGCGATGGGCCATTAGATTGGGAAACTCAGTCAACCAGCTCATCCCTCATTCAAGGGCTGAAGACAGCGTGCTAAATATAACTCTAGAAGCAGTGAATCTTTTCCTTATAATAAGGAATGACTGAATGGATTCTGGTGATAGACACTTTTCACATCATGTCTGTGTGTCTGACAGCATGAGCAACAAAAATGATTTCAAACACATTATATTATACAGTATTCTAAAAGAATGACACATTCTAAATATGTTCCCGACTATGAAAATAAATAAATAAAAACACCTTAAAATGTTATTAACTGAATTAAAGAAATTCCCAAAAATAATAATAAAATGTACAAAACTTAAACAGTAATTGGATATAATATGATATAAGAGATATAACTGTGACTATAACATTTAAAACAACATTTCCAAAAGATGCTTGTTTTAGCTTGTTGGTCATTTCACAGCTCTCTGCTTCTTATGATTGTGCACCACATCATGTTTTATGTGCGTTGCAGGTAGAGGCATAACTCAGGTCTGATACTGGAGATGCCGAAGAGACGAGACATCGTCGCCATTGTGTTGATCGTGCTGCCTTGGACACTGCTCATTACTGTTTGGCACCAAAGCGCCATCACTCCTCTGCTCGCTACACGAAAGGGTAAGGGTAAAATATCGTGAACATTGTTTACTAAATACATTAGTACTTGTTGTAGCACTATGCAACAAAGGTGCGACTAAAAATCAAGTGCTACAAAACATTTTCATTGGTCGCACCGGTATGTGTGTAGCGTTATTTTTCCCCCAACTGTAAAGACCCGCCCACTTGCTCTACCTCTGATTGGCACTGACCCTGACAAAAAATAAAGCATGTGTGCGTGAGCCGTGGTGCCGCCAAGGGGGGCCCAGGGACCCCCCCCCCCCCCCAGTAGCTACTAACCCAGAAGTTAACACATCTCTGGATCCCTCAATAAAAAGTCAATGGGATTTTTTTCCATTGGATTTTGGAATATGAAAATATTGTGGCGGCACCACTGTGTGTGAAATTGCGCCGTGTACTCCTCTCCGCAGACCCAACATCATCAGTGGCAGTTACCGCTCCACCACCGCTTACCAGTTAGATGCCCGATCTATCTTCGATGGAGTTCAAAATTTGGGTGCAATTACATTATGTGCTGGTGCACCCAAATGAAGAAGTTAGGTGCACTGGTGCCAAAAAATCTGTTATTCTGGAGCCCTGATGAATCTGCGTCAGTGTGTTCTAATCTCAGGGAAAAATGTCACATTTTGATGAAATGCCAAAACGCCAGAATGTAATACACAGAGGATTACTGTTTAGCATCAAATTATCTACGGATTAAAGAGAGTCCACACTGTTTCATGTAGGACAAACATGAATCTGAATGTACAATGTCTTCATGTAGCACACGGTCCCATTAGTAGTTGTCAGCACACAGAGGCTCATTGTTATCATTTCCCCTCCTGGCTAGATGACAGACGGGATGGTCGCTCCAACTCAAGGAATACTTTTGCCCTCAAGGAGTCCTGCTCCCTTCAGAACAGGGACATCATGGAGGTGGTGCGCACTGAGTACGTCTACAGCCGGCCCCCGCCGTGGTCCGACATCCTGCCCACGGTCCACGTCATCACTCCCACCTACAGCCGGCCGGTGCAGAAGGCAGAGCTGACACGTCTGTCCAACACCTTGCTGCACGTGCCCAACCTGCACTGGATCCTGGTGGAGGACTCCCAGAGGAGGACCACTCTGGTCGGCCGTCTCCTCCAGGAGACGGGACTCAACTACACCCACCTGAACGTGGAGACGCCCAGGAACTATAAGGTACGCGGGGACACTCGGGACCCCCGCATACCTCGGGGTACCATACAGAGGAACCTGGCCCTGCGGTGGCTCAGGGAGACTTTTGGCATAAACAGCAGCCAGTCTGGGATTGTCTACTTTGCAGATGATGACAACACGTACAGTCTGGAGCTGTTTGAGGAGGTAAGGATGTATGTTGCAAAGCAAAACATGATGCAGAGCTTAATTTCTCTATAATAATGCAATGTCCCCACCTCCTCATCCTTTCACGGACGTCTTACTTTACATTTCGGGATTCATGGACTTTAAAAACGCCTCAAATGACTGATCCCTGTCTCTGTTTTCAACCAGATGCGTTCCACCAAAAAGGTGTCAGTGTGGCCCGTGGCCTTTGTAGGTGGCCTACGATACGAGTCCCCTAAAGTAAACACCTTGGGCAAGGTGTACGGCTGGAAGACTGTGTTCGACCCACACCGGCCCTTCGCCATCGACATGGCTGGGTTTGCTGTGAACCTGCGCCTCATTCTGTCCAAACCTCAGGCTTATTTCAAGCTACGTGGAGTGAAGGGAGGTTATCAGGAGAGCAGTTTGTTAAAGGAGCTGGTCACTCTCAGCGATTTGGAGCCTAAAGCTGCTAACTGCACTAAGGTAGGAAAACGAGGCTCTCTGCATGTCGTGCGACCCCCTGCACATTGGCAATGAAACAAGCTGCCTCTGTAAATGCTGGTGGTGTAAGAGAATGTTTCTTGAGATCCTTGGCTGTCATGACAACTTGTTCTTAAAGTTAATAAACTGTGAGCTTACAGCCAACTCTTGTACGCTTCCAGCTCATTTAAAATATGCTACATTCTGCCTCTAGACATTGTGTAGCAAGTATGATGTAGCGTATTACAACTGCACCGCTAGCCAAAATGTAAGTTTTAGTGTTTCATCATACTGGCTCTATTTCTGCTTGTCTCCATCCATTTATTTATTTATTTCTTCTTTACCCGCAGGTATTAGTATGGCACACGCGGACAGAGAAGCCTGTGCTCGTAAATGAGGGCAAGAAGGGATTTACAGACTCTAATGTGGAGATATGACATACTTCATCTGACACAGGTAATGGCAGAGATTTAGAAATGCAAATTGATGCATTTCCACACTGATTATTCTGGGGGATGAGCCAAAGGAGAGCATCTTCACTCATATGTGCACGGTGAGATATGGACATTATGTGAAATAGATGTCTGACCTTTACAGAACATTTTTTTTAAAGATTGTCTCCTGCAGATTTTGTTTTTAGCCACACTAGCAGCGTGGCTGTAAAGGTAGCAATGTTGCTCCGTGAGTCACTTTGGCCCAGACTAATATTGGATGGATTCCTGTAAATGCTTGTACAGACATTCAGAGGACGAATCCTACTGACTTTGATGACCTCCTGACATTTCATATAGCACCACAATGAGGTTGACATTTTTATTTTTTAGTGAAATATCTCATTGTCTAATGGACGGATTTAATATTTTATACAAGCGTTCATGGTCCTCAGAGAATAATTCCAAATGACTTTGGTGATCTTATGACTTTTCCTCTAGCGACATCATAAGGTCAAAATTTGAATTTGTCCAATAATTTGGTTTGTGACTAATTACCTGCAAAATGAATGGTATTTCCATCAGCCTCAACTGCACTTTGTATTCAGTGCTAAATAGCATGTTAGCGTGCTGTAGTTAGCCTTTAGCTCACAGCGTGGCTGTACGCTCCCTGTTGTTCATAAAAAGTACTAACATGTGTCTTGTTTGCTTGTCTGTTCCTTTAGGGGCATTTCTCCATTGGATTCTACTCGGATTCAAACCAAACTCAGAGCTCCTTCCAGTAATATCCAGGGGTCCAAAATATCATCACAGCACAGCACAGTAGCCGTACTTCATCAACTGAGGCACACCTGTCCGCCCCAGGAGGCAGCACACGGAGTATCAAAGCACAACTGCACAATAAAACGTGCTGCTCAGAGCACTGGCTGATGCGAGACACCGGTAAGAGTTGCCAAAAGGAGCTTGCCCACTGAGGTCTCCTCGGAGAGCTGAGACAAAGGATGTTACGTGATTTTAACTGCAGGAAGAGATGGCACAGCAAGCAATAAAGAGCCCTCTGAGCGCAGACAACACCAGCCAACCATCCAATCAGCATTAAATAGGGCCCTTTTGTTCTGAGGCGAGCTGGCTGTCGGGCACTGGGCTGCATGGAGGAACAAAAGGGGCCCTTGTCTTAAGTGAGTCAGCACTGACTGACAGACTGCAGTGAGAGGATCTGAGCCCCCCCCCCACACTTGTACTGTACAACACTGAGCTATTTAGATAGCACCCTGAACCCAGCACTAATTAGGAGTCCCGTTACTCCTCAACACACATTCACACATGCTCAGCTGTCACACTGCACACAGTGAGCACACAGACACACATGCACTGAAGAGCACGGAGCAATGATTTATTACAGTATAACAGCAACGTCTTCTCTTACAGTCATTTACTCCAAGCTCTTGTTTATTCCTGACATGCTGTAACACTACTGAGGTCTACTGCTATTTGAAAAGAAGATTCAATATCCCTAGCGGCCTGTTCACCTCACAGTCATCTGCATATAAGCTAATTAAGATCCCACTGAGTGAGCTGATGGTTTCTCAGCAGAATTATTTATTGTTTCAGTGTAACCGGTACCATTCACTTGTTAGTCGTGAGCTAGGCATGTGCGAGTCGATGGGATACGAAGCCATTAATCTAAAAATGTGATGTGCAGCCTTTCAAATAGCTGTATTACACAATCTAATTATTCCCACCATGGATGGCTGGCTCGCAAGTGACGATTTCATACCCCATTGACTTGCAGTGGCACTGCTTACAAACGCTAATGTTCTCAGACTCTGTGGCTGTTAGGAGTTTGGTCAGTTATCGATGTGTCAGGCATCCGAAACTTTCACTCAAAGATTGGGGTCTGATGTTGCTACAATGCTGCTTGTGTTTCATTTGAAAGCTGTTCACATCCCTCCTGCCTCAGCTCAGGTTGTCCCATAAACCATTTTTTTTGTTTCACAGAAAATGTCATTAACTGCACTCTGCAGTATATTCACACAAGCAAAGCAAATCTAACAGAAATATCAAATAAAAACGTATTGCCCTTTAAGTGGAAATCCACGGGTAAGAGAATATACTTGGAAATGTTTCTCTATGTGTAAAGAGTCACTGTATCTCAAGGTACTGTATGTATATAGCTATAAACTGCTCCCATACAAACATGCCTTCTCTGATTTAATTTATCTGTGTATATGTAGATTTTAAGGTATCATATCAGACAAGGGCCATGATATAAATAATATTAATATCCCTGAGTTTGATGGTTTGACCTGATGTAATAAGCACTTTGTCAAAAGATACATTTTACACAAAAAACAATGCCCATACACAGAGATGGCGATCATTGGATGTCGGCTGCCATGCCAAGATCAGGCGTATCCTCAAAGTGGACCTTGTAGTCACCCTCCTGCTCTTCAAACACAATGACCTTATTGATTTCAACAGAAAAAAAAAGAAAGGCAAAGAAGAAGAGAGTTAGCGCTTTGAGACTCAACTCTTGCTGCATTTTCACACATTGTAAGTTAAATTTAAAATTAATCTTCCAAGTCCATCATAATGCAAGGGAAAAAAACAGTGCCTGGAGTGAAATAAGAAGATTGATACCACTCTCATGTCTGTTCTCAAGCTAGAACCAACAGCCTGTTAGGTTAACTTAGCTTAGCATAAAGACTGGGTATAGGGGGAAATAGCTAGCTAGCTTGGCTCAGGTTAAAATAATCTCGCACCAGCATCTCTAAAGCTCTCTTATTAACATGTTATAAATCTTTGTTTAATCCGTACAAAAACCTCAATTAACAACAACAATTTGTTGCGGTTTTGACAAACTATTTCTTAGAAGGGCGCAGTGACTACGGATGAGACAAACTACACGTAACGTGTTAATCAATGAGCTTTAGAGGAGTTGTTAGGAAGTTTACATACCACACAGAGCAAAGCTAGCTGTTTCCCCCTGTTTCTAGTCTTTATGCTAAGCTAGGCTAACGGCAGCCTCGAGTGCACACATGAGAGTTGCAGCAATCGTCACATCTAACTCTCGGCCAGAAAATGTAATTATTCCTCTTACAAATGCTGGTTTGTGCACAGCTGTACCTGGTTTATTCCACTGTTAAGAAAGGGACCAGGGAGGTAGAGAGCCTGCTGGGGCCCAATTGACCAGTAGCGGCCCAGATTCAGCCCATTGACAAACACAACACCTTTCTCCCAGCCCTGTGGACCCAAAGATAATTTCATGGTTTCACAATGTACACATGAAGTATTTTTCATAACGTACAAAAACAAAATGTACATAGCACAAAAACTACACGTTTCATTTCACTTACAAGCAGCTTCACAAACGTGTCACTCGGATACCCGTAGGCAAACAGCCTCCCCATGAAAAATCCAGGGAAGCTGGGAGTGTCGGGGAGAGATTTCCAAGGTGCCTGATAAAGACTGAAATAAGGCAACTGCTTCAAACACACTATTACGGCATAATGAAAGGGATATGCAATGCTTTAGATTCAATAAAGCGTACAAACCTATCAATAAAGCTTGGTTTCATATCCAGGCTGTATATTGTAAAATCACGCAAGGGAGTATTGTTTAATAAAATGTCTCCCACAAGGCCTGCAAGAACACAAATCAAAATTGGTTTATACACTACCCACTGCGTGCTTGAGTGATTTAACAGCAGGCATAGCAATGAACTTCATATTATCTGTCGATCACCTTTACGTTGTTTGTCAAGGTCCCTTCCCTGGTGAACTCGTCCACAGTTTTCCACCAATAAACTCAAAGTACGCTGTCCCTGTAGGGATTGATTGCTTTTATGTCTTTTGCCAGTCTTAACAGCCAACACTTCAGTATCCATCACGCTCGATAACTCTGAATGACGTTTATTGGACAATGTCCAACTTGATGTCATACCTTACCATCAGGAACCGCCAGCTCCAGGCTTCGGCGCTTGAAAAGGCCAATGAAGCTTCTGTCTACAAATACCTAGGAGGAAAAATATCACTGTCAAATAGTTAATATTATCTTACACAACACATAAACTCTGCTTCACTTGAATGAAATATCTCAAAGGTGGCTTTTATTTTTGCTAGCTATCACCACAGTCATCACCCTAACTTCCGTGTGCTGTATGTTCTGAAATGTGTACTGTGGGCATACCAACAACATGGAGTGACCACTGATAGCCCTGTCTGATATTAAAGGAATAGTTCAACAATTTTAAAATACAACTTTTTCGCTTTGAGAATGAGAAGATTGTTACCACTTTCATATCTATCAGACAGTTAGCTTAGTAAAAAGACTGGAACTGAGGGTAAACCGTTAGCCTGACTCTGTTCGATGGTAAAACCTGCCTACCAGCACTTCTAATTTTCACTAACAATCACATTATATCTTATATCTGAAGTCCTTGCTGATTTCTAAAGCTAACTTCAGGAAGTCACTGCACCTGATTGAGAAATTGTTTGACACATAATCTTCTGTAAACCACTAACTTGTCATTCTTTTCTTTGGCGAGCTCTCTTGCAGTTTGTATGGTAAGCTAACCGGCTGCTGGCTACATATTTTGTGTACATACTGTATATCGGCCTTGAAGATATGTAGCGATTTATCGTCTAAATTGCGATTAAAAAAAGAATATTTCCCAAAATCTATTTTCGGTTTAGTTTCAGCAACTACAAACATATCAAGGATGATAATGTATGACATTATTTAACAAAGGATAATCACATATTTACTGCATAAGGACAAGGGGAGTGAGCAGCCGGTTCTCATTCCCAGGGTGTAAAATACAGACACTTTGTCACGCCCCTCGGCATCTGATACCGACACACAAGGCACCCTTTTGCATTTGTATGACACGCACCAGACTCCAGTAACGAGAATGAAAACGCATCCGCGTCATTTTTAGATGTTCAGGGAAAACACTCCAAGAGTGTGATGAAGTAATGTGAATACCAAAAAAAAACTGTGGGTGGGAGGAGTCAAACAAACACAAGACATTCAACCAGGAGCCCAGTGTTCGTGTCCCTCAGTGTTGTTGAGTTATTTTGAAGTTACGTTAGTGATGTTTGTGCTGTGATTTCTGTACTTTTGTAAGGTTATTTAAGTTTTACTTAATTTACGTACTTATTTAAAGCCCAACCTTGATGTTTTTCCTTAACTTAATGAAGTTGTTGTGTTGCCTAAACAAAGTCTTTTCGTTGACTTCACACGTAACCACGTGTTTGCTGCAACCGTGTGCTGGGCTACGCGATGGAGTGAGATCGTGCCATCATGTACCATGAGGACTCACCAGAGCACGGTCTCGGACATTGTCTCCAGACTTCAGTAATCCTCCACTGGTGATGGTAGCCTCATACAGCGTGTATCCATAGGACTGGCCGTTCCCGTTGTTCACAGGTAGATTCTCCATGCTTACTGGCTTGGGTGACTTAAATGGCTGTAGAAAACGAAAGAAAATAAATTGATCTACTGGATAGAAAAGCAAAATTTGCTTTGTTTTTTTACACATATAGGCAACAGATAATCTTACATAAAACGTACTCCCTCAGTGAAGCTCAAAGCATCCCATAATGACAGGTGCTGGTACATGATAGCAGGTTCATAAGACTCCCTGTAATGCAGGGTTGGCATGTCAGGGAAACTGCCTTCTCCTGCACAGAAAGGTCAAGGACAACATCAGGCGTAGAGGTTAGTCACAGCATGTAACCACATACTTCATCCTCATTTAAATTTAGTGTTAACTTACTGTTGTATCGAGAAAGTAAATCCCTGAGGAGGTGGTACTTGGGAGTGTACTCCCCTGCCTCAGACAAGGGAGCATCATAATCTGAAAAGCATCATAGTGTGACATAGATTAACTATCATCTGCTGCCACCTGCTGGGTCTTAAACTCAATGCTGTTCTGTAGACAGCAAGGAGCATATTCTCCAGCTCTGACATGGCAGTGCTTCTTCATTATCATAAAAAAATAACATGTAAATTTGCATCAATGACACCGCTAGTTTGTTTGTGACACAGAGGAACCAACCGTAGCTGGGGACCAGCGCTTTGTAGGAAGGGTCAGCGCGTGCTCCGCTCATGAAGCCAAAACTGGAGCCTCCGTGGAACATGTAGAAGTTGACAGACATGCCCCGCCTCAGAATCTCTCTCACAGTGGACACCATATCTGACAAAAAGTTCAACACCTTCACACTGTTCAACAAATTTACTCCTTAAAAACATAAAGGTCCCTGCAACAGGGAAGTCATAATATAGTCCTTAAATCAAGTCACTGACATCTTTTTTGTCTCTGCTGAGCTCTCACTCAGAGGCTGCAATAATTCAAAAGTAGGTCCCGACTGTCACGGTTGCATTTGCATTGTTGGCACGTAGCTGGCGTTCCTTATGCAAAAAGCAAAGTGGTAGGAAAATAAATATAATGCAAACTAGGCAATGAGCTACAAAGCATTTGTTTACAAAGTGACTTGACGTTAATATTGCTGGTGTGTAAAACAAAAAATATTATTTTATGAAGGGAGTCAGTGGCTTTGACAAAGGACAGAGAGTCACTGGTCAGTTTATGGGTGTGAGAAACCAAAGTTAGCATTTAAACTGAAAACCGCCTTACGTTAGGTGGTTCTGATTTGATGCAGAATTGGGTTTTACTGTCATGTGTTTTTCGAAGCTAAGACCAGTATTTCTAAAGTAAATCTGCAGATTTAAAAGTATTGTCAGTCAAAGAGCCACAAACAGCATTTGGACCTAGACAAACTCCACTAACCCCATTAATATTAAATTATTTTTGATCCAGAATAAATGTGAAATGTGCATGGCCACCTACACAACAGTAAGAAATATTGGGATATGCGACCACCTTTATGTTAAGAAGCAGCACTGAACAATTCGTGACAAAATGAAACTTACCAAAATAAATAACATTTCATTGCAGGTTTTCAGGCATTTTATTTAAACAACTGTGATGGGGGGACCTTCCACAGATCTAATACATGTATCCCAATATACTTTTAAATAATGTGTTAACTCATTAAAACCTTTATTATAAAGGTTATAGTTGATGGTGAGAAAACAGGAAATGCGGGAAAAGAAAAAGGGGGAAGTCGTGCAATAAAGGCACCACAGCTAGACTAATTAAGAATAAGAGGTTAGCATCGACAGAAAGGTGACAAGGAGAAACCTTCCTTACCCTCTGGGGGAAGCACATGGTGGAGGTCGCCCCACACGTCATACCAGCCAGTACAGTAGTCCATCACCATGGTGGGGCTGTTGGGCTGACAGACAGCACAGAAAAGGGCCACACCATCAGCTCACACAGCTCACTGTCCAGTGTTTCATTGCCTGTCTACGTGACGTCGTTCAGTGCCAGATAGTGAAACGGTTTGGAGAGGTAAGATACACACCTGGATAGCGTTCAGATCCTGGATGTCCCTCTGATTCAGCTTCTGCAGCTTCACTGATCTGATGGCTACAAGATGGGGGATCACAAGGTAAGCTGTGCATGTGTGCGTGTGTGTGTGTGTGTGTGTGTGTGTGTGTGTGTATGTGTGTGCACTAATAAAAGACTGTACCTCCATCCACACCCCCAGACTTTAATGTGTTGTGGTAATCTGATGTGAGCAGGAGCTCGCTGATCCCTTTGGACTGTAAGGCCTTTGAAAATAAAACAGAACGGGAGCTATGAACGTCATCCAATTGATCTATTCAATCAATCTCTTTTTATACGTATGTGTTTTTATTTCAGTTTCAGATGGCATTTTAATCAACCAAGCCTATTACATCACCTCTTTAATGAAAAGCATGTAGCTTTCATCTTTTGCAAAGGATCCATACTCGTTTTCAACCTGCACTGCAATGATCGGACCTCCTTTCTTGAACTAAAAAACATAAAACATATATTTCAAGTGAAGTGAAACAACCTGGAGCTGCAACAGACTTGTTTTTAGCTTTGGTGACAAATAAAGCGACCTGCAGTGGAACCACTTTTGGTATAAGTTTGTCAAAAAAAGTATTGACGGCCTGAGTAAAGCCTGGGTGAGTCGTCCTCAGCCTCATGCTGCCATCACGGAGGAGCCAGCTGCAACGAGACAGAAAAAAACAAGATGTCACAGAGTTGTCAGTACAACAGAGGCACAGTACTGGACACAGATGCACACACTGGGTGAGGCTTCCCTTACAGCCACATGTGACCTTTTTTTAACCCTGATTGCACTCACCAAAAAGTGGAACTTTGTGGCTCAGATCAAGTTGCTTTTGTGCTGTTGAGTTAAAGTCACTTACAAATGTAATTTCATTTATTCAGGGACAAAATAGTGAGAGCTAGTTAAAGAAAGAATTGGACAGGCTTTGGGGTTTCAATCTGCTTCCTACTTCAATACAAACACATAAAATCTGGGTTTCTATACGCAATAATGTTAACATTTTTATTCCAATAACTATAAGAATACTAGCACTACCTTGGCAGTCCTCCCAGGTCCAGCTCGGAGGAAATGTAGGGCCCTGGACGCAAAATCACCCACAATCCCAATTCAGCAGCAAGGTTGATATAAGCTCTGAAACCCAGACGGAGAAGACAATGAAAAAGCATTTTTTTCTATCCGTGCAAATGCAAAGTTTAGACCCCCAAGCGAGACCGCGTATCTCGTTGTTTGAGGAGTGTGAGACGTGCTTGGCAACAACGGTCACACTCACTCCTCACTTATCACCGACTGTGTCATTAATTGCTTGATAAGCTGCTGTTGTTGGGGAGATGCTGCCATTGTCAGGTGGGACCTCTCTGCCTCCGGCTTCACCCTAGAGCACCGGGGCTTAGATAATAAGAGGGAGAGGAGAGTATTCCCCAACACACCCTTAGAGCAGGTAATATTGTAGCATATTACACAGCTAGCGAAGTGGTGCAAGGTGTTTTCATTCTTATTTTGGATGTGTGTCGGTTGCGTATTTGGTGTAGTGCCACAAACAATCATGAGTACCACTCCTTACACTAAATCCAGCTGTGAGTGGAACTTGAAAACCGCTCTCTCTGGCTGGTGCAGACTCCACGGCACGTACCTGCAAGGATGCAGGTGTTAACATTCAAGCCATTCTTGGGAGACAAAACACATCCACGGTAGTTTTCCCGTACATTGTGAGGGTGTTGATGCCACAGGCCTTCATCTTCATCAGGCGGTCCCTCCAGTAGGCCCTGGGCACACGGAAGTAGTGGACGGATCCCCCGAGGACGCGGAAGGGCTCTCCCTCCAGGGTGAACTGGGACGAGTTGGCACTCAGGCCCATCTTCCTGCTCATCCTCCGTCCCCCCGCCGGCAAGCTTGGAAGAGGAGTCCAATTGTGTCAGACTCACATAACATAGCACACAGGCTATTGTGCCTGAATAGACCACATGACATGCCCAATGGGAATTTGCAGGCGTCTCTTCGTTGGCAAACACAGCAGGAACATATTTGAGTTTAGAGGCAAGATGCACTTCAACAGATTTAGTTTAGTACTCCATATTAAAATGTTATTATACTTTTTCACTCTATGTTTTTCTATAGCATCCTTTATGCTATAGTTAAGAGTCTACATTTCCCCCCAGAGAAACACATTCTATGAACAATAGTGATACTGTATCATGAGTACAGTACACTTCATAGTAGCTTTACCTCATATCATCACATCATTATAATATATCAATATAACAATGTATACGACATAGTGTCTGTGCACACAGACTTGCAGCATTTCTGTCTTAGCGAATCATTCATTCACTTTCGACCAATGAGGAACTGCATTAGTTGCAGTCTCCGAGTTGCTCTAACTGAATCAATTTAACATTAATAACTTTACTTACCCGAAATATCTGTACACGATGAAGCCAAAAATGCACAGGCAGATAAGTGCATATTTCCTTTTGTGAGCATTTCTTATGGTCAAGACAACCATCGGTGCATGAGCAGATCTTCTCCTCTGACTCAGGCAGCAGTGGAGTTAACTTCACAGCAGCATCTGAGCACAGATGAACGCATGATGCTGACTTGAACAGCGCACCGCCTCGTGGGAGTGCCCCTTGTGCGAAGCCATGGAAATCTAACACACCTCTTAATATAGCAGGCGTGTGTGTTACCTCTTGGTTCGTAAAATGTATAGGTGAGGATGATGAAATAGTTCCTCCAATACAATTATTTTCTTGATAGAAATATTGGTTTAAAAATACATAACTTTTAAACCTAAAAGGTTTATAGGTTAGAAAATAGTGTCTAATATTTTGATTATATTGGGCCATTGAAGTATGAACCTATTTGAAAACATTTTGTATAGACTATCAACATATCTATTTACAATTTACAATAGTGGGTGTTTAACATCAGAAATAGCAACTATGGTGGTGCATAACAAATGCAGTTTGATTATATATTATATTCTCGACTGAAGGCATATTCAATAATATTAAAAATAATACACACATAGGGCGTACACAAACATTTCCAATCATTTTTGCAATACACTAGTTCCCTGTTTGTTACTGTTTTGAGATAAATGAGACGTTCTATTCATCTCCCTTCATCCTCCAATAACGAAGACTACAATTCCCATGTTCCTTAGAGGTCGGAGCTTGCGCAATATGTTTTGCACGGCCCTGGCTGCTGGTAGTGTCTGTGTGGTTGTTGTTGTTGTCACGTTAAGGGGGCAAAAGAAAGAATTGACGAAGTTAACATATCCCCGGGCCTGTTGCATGAGGTAAGGACGATACCGCGGTGAACCGTGTTCTCTGTCTGGCTTTACACGCTTGTTGAGGTGTTGTCCTGACAGAAAACACCACAGTTAAATTAGTTGTTGAGCGTTAACAGTTAGGTTAGCTAGCAACACAGACAGACAAGCTAGCAGAGCACTAAACAAACGATTATGAGACCAGAGACATCATGCTAGCCAGACTAGCTACATAACGAGTGTCTTCACATGTAAAAGTGGAATGGATTTTTCTGGCAATAACGAGCCGTCTAACGTTGACTGTTCGCTACCACCTTTCTTGGGCTAACGTTAACCCCCTGAGCTTGCTAACGGGCTAACTTACACAAATAGTAACGTTATTGTCAAGAGAAACGGGCTGAATTAACGTTTTCACCGTCACCTTGTTATAAAACGTGTGTAATCGACCGAGACCCAGTCCGTTTGAGAATAAGAGAGGTGACGTGTTGTTTTATAACGTTACCAAGCAGACACATCAATAGGTGTGTTCAACAAGCAACGGACAAAAGCAGCCTTTATTAAGCAAATATTAGTTATGAATTCCTGATTTCAGTTAGGATAGTCAATAACATCAGATCCTGTTCGACCCCCCGCTCTCTCTCGCTCTCTCTCTCTCTTTATAACACATTATTAATGAAGTTGGAAACTAGTTTGTTTTCTGTTTTTCCTTTTGTGATCTCATTTAAACTGCACTTAAAGGATCCCGACAATTTTTCGTGGCATCATAGTATAGTGTCCAAGACAAAGAAAATACTTTTTAGAGAGATGTGTCACACCCAGAAGGATTTTTGTAGTTATTCTTTGAAGTAAAATAATAACTATGTAATACTAGAAGCTTTCATTTTCATGTATGCATGAAAAACTACCACATTTAGAAATGCCAAGATCGCTACGTTAAAAGGACGGGTCATTATTTTCATGAGTGAGCTGAATTCTACTAATGATATTGGATAAAGCTGACATGGGTGGGGAAATTAAGTGAACAAAATGGTATCTCCCAGCATACCAAAGTGAGTCTTGTGCTGGTTAGATCTGCATTTTAAAGGTTATTGTTCATTTCTAGCTCCTGCCCTCACTTTAATCCTTTGGTTCTGGGTTGTGGCAGGTTACTGGGTGAGCCCCTCCCTGCCATGAGTGCTGACCACCAGGTCGCCAGCCCCCCCTCCTTCTGCAGTTGATGGATCTGCAGCTGGTCCAGAGATGACAGACAGCGTCAGGGCCTTCCTCCGCAATGTTGCGACGGTCAGCACACACACACACACACACACACACACACACACACACACACACACACAGAGTGTACTCGCACATGAGCTATGACATGACGCACAAGGGTGTAGTTCATTGACAGTGAAACAGATCCATGAATTCAAAATGCAGTGTTCTGTTGAAATAGCAGAGACATATACTCAATGGCCGCTTTATTAGGTACACTTATATCGAAAGGTGTTTATTATATGTTGCAACCCTCATGTATGTGAATGGGGTGGATACAATGTTACAGATATCTTTGATGTAATTCAGGACAGCACAACACCAGTAATCACATTTCTGACAGTGTGAGCTTCATGAAAATTGATGGCAGGTATGTGGAATCTAATTGCATTAGACTGTACATGTATACCTAATAATGTAAGTAGTGAGTGTAGTCTGTTTGTAGGACATGTATCCACTGACAAATCTAACTCAGAAAGATGCTGGAAAATAATGTATTCTGTGCTTTTTAATATAATGTTCCCAAAACATTGAATCCTCATGCAGTCCAACAACACAGGTGGCATATGTCCACATTTAAAGGGGGTGAACACAACTAAAGCAACATCTTCTCATTATAAATCCCTTTTATACAATAACCCTGATGTAAATTCTACCCTAATGAAGACTACCATGTCATATATTTGTTGTAGAGTCCGCAGAGATTATCTACAAAAACTCATATAACCATATCATTCTCTGACTAATGTATGTGTGGTGTTTGAAGGGCAAATGGGGATGGTAGAGCTTAATTTACTATTTTTTGCCTTGATCATTTTGTACCGTAGGCTTGAATGTGTGTGCTGGCTGTACTCCAACAGAGTCCAAAGATAATGTTTGTCTTCCAGATGTCTCTTTTGTTATCCCATTAATGTGTCATTCCACTACCTGCATATAGCAGAATAGACTTTGTGGAGCCATCATATGTTGTGTTCAATATTCAATAAATAAAGAAGACATAATGAAATAAATTCTCATATGAATAAATTGTGAATATAAATAAATCAGCAATTGGTGAATTTGAAAAAACGGTGACTAATCTAAGTAATCCAGTTCAACATTAACTGCTGCTGCTAAAACTGTCATTTCAACCCAGCTCACAGCTATACCCAGCTAGTTACACAGCCTGGTGAGGTGACACCCAGCCCTGTCAAGCTAAATAAATACGAACAGATGTTAGTTTCTGCCTCTGTTTACTAAATGGGTAGCAGTTGGTGAGCTCGTTGCTTAAGAGGCCAGGGATTGGCTGAAAGGTGAGAGGGCGGTGACAACACCACTGTCATGAAGAGTGTGAAATAAAGAGTGAACCTGAGAAATAGTTTTATTGGGGAAAATACCATGATGAAATAAAACCAGCATTTTGTCCTGTTAAAGCATAAATAACATTGCACAACAATAAAAATAGTTGAATCTCAATAATCTCTTCAATTATTGATTTCGACCTGTCGTGAAATCTTTCTGACGCTAAAATAACTTCAGTTATAACTAGTCATCTGCAGACAGCAGAACATATGGGTGGTTTTAATAGCACTAAGTAATAAATTAATATAGTTCTGGGTCAATGCATGACATAAAACATCCTCGAAACCATCAAGTTCTAAAATGAGGCAAATTTGTAATTTGTGATTTTGGGCTATACAAAAATGAATTGAATTGAATTGAATTAAAATATTGTCAATGGGATCTGTCAATAGCAGACGTTGCAAAGCTCCATCATCACAGTGGCCATTTTTACAAGTTAGAAACAATCACTGTATGTGTGTTCTCTCTCGCTCTGGCTTCTCTAGGGGATCAAGGACTCCATATTGGGGATTGGAACAATCTCCAAGCTGGATGCCCGCATCCAGCAGAAAAGGGAAGAGCAGCGGAGGAGAAGGGCCAGCGGGGCCCTGGCACAGAGACGGGCACAGAGTGAGGAGCGCAAACCGGACAAGTAGGCCAAAGAAGAAGCTGCATATTCTGGTTGCACTGCTGCTGATTTTCTTACTCGGCCAGAGTCAGATATGCTCATAGATATTGTTTTATGTGTCTGCCTACATCATTGCTGTTTGTGGCATTTATAGCAGCTCTTCTAAAAACGTTGGAAAGTTGCAACTCCTCCTGACATGATAATCTCAGGAGAACTTCCTGTATGCGGTTACTACTAGTTCCACCAGTCAAATGGCTATATTTACCTTGAGACAAGAGGTTCTTCTGGCATTCCTCGCTAAAGAGCAGGAGTTTACACGGCTTGAAAGTAAGCGCTGAACTCAGGTCAACATGGCTCTTTACACGCCAAAACAAGAAGGGGTTGGAATTTTCTCCGTATGCTCATGTCACTGTCGATAATGAAAATGACTTTATAATTGTGTAAATACAACATGTTGTTCAATTGAAGTTGATCGAAATCCACTGTTCCAAATACCTCCAGTCTGCAAACGGAGACGTGTTTACAGCATCCGTTAAGGGAGAGAAGTCAAGTTTAAGTAAAACCAAATTACACATATAATATTCAACAGTGATGCACATTGACGTTATTTTATTTTCTCTTTCAGTGACCCCAAAGTAGCCAGCAGGATTTTTCAGTGCTGTGCCTGGAATGGAGGAGTGTTCTGGGTGAGATATTGAACTTACTGATTACAGTACATCCTCGTCTCATGCACTACTGAAAACTTTACAACGTGCAACATGTCCCCAACTTATCTTTTAACTTCTGGAAACTTAGAACTAAAGTCCCTCTTGTAAATGTCAGCTGAAGACTTTGTCTCTCAGATAACTAACTAATCTTAAGATGTCAACCCTGTTGTGTGTCATTTCTCTCTCCAGCTCAGTCTGTTCCTCTTCTACCGGGTGTTTATCCCACTGCTGCAGACTCTCACAGCAAAAATCATCGGTATGTATGGCTGCTAGTGAATCTGGTTCGCGGTAGGAACCAGTCAGTGAACAAGCTGTTTTTGCTCCAGGTGACCCCTCCCTCCATGGCAGTGTGTGGTCCTGGTTAGAGTTCATCCTGACTTCCGTCTTCAGCGCTCTCTGGGTTCTCCCTCTGTTCGTCCTCAGCAAGATAGTCAACGCCATCTGGTTCCAGGTCAGGCCCTGCTGCTTCGCTAGACTGTAATGATGTGATCTACGCATAGATCCCATCACATAGTCTGACATGCCATATCCACACAGTGGAAGTCCTATAACATACTGTTATTGTCACTGGGTTGTGAGTTTTTGGAATAGAGTAGAAGCAAAGTGGAAGTCCTCCTTCCAAGGTGCATGGAGAAGGGAAGAATTCTGAAGAGGTCAAGACTCAACTACAATTGTTGCTGTGGTTTTGACCTCTCTTTGGTTGCAGTGAAACACAGCTTACTTCACAAATGAGCCGTATTATCAAAATTGCTGGAATTGATAAAACCAGCTCTGCCTTTCCCATACGTTGTGAGCAAGTCCATTCTTCCTGTGATATGTGAAAACTGATCCTTTTTCAACAATAACCAGAAATATCCTGTAGCTATAGATCTAGATTTTCAGAGATGAGAGAAGTCACACCATTAAACTGGAGCCCTGTGACTCACAATAAACACATTTCAGCTGCTGGAAATGTGATGAAAACAAGGTATGAGACAATGAGGCATCACTGGAGCTTATTCTTTATATGACACATCTGCAAGCACACAGCGGGCATACACAGAGGTCTTTGAATTGGCCTGAAACTCTAGCTCACGCAGGTTGTTGGAAAACGTAAGTTAATGTAGTAAATGGAACGTATGTGAGAGGATCACTACTGATATAGTTTCATTACATTTGTTTCTAGTAAACGTCTAGCTCCTGTCATGATATATTGCCATCACAAAGCTCAAGACTGCATCACAAATCTTTATGTTTATAATGTTGTGTTTTTTTTCATATGCTTTGTTGACACAGGTGTTGTTCTCTGTTGCAGGATATAGCCGACTTAGCATTTGAAGTGTCTGGATGTAAAGCGCAGCCGTTCCCCAGCGTCAGTAAGATCATCGCAGACATGCTCTTCAACCTTCTTCTCCAGGCACTCTTCCTCATTCAGGTACATGTTATGTAGACTGGTACTTTGCTTTGTCTTCCTTTAAAAATAACGACCCTGTCGGTGCTTCTCTGTTTGTCAGCGCTATAAAATCACACTGTAGTGCATTTACCCAGAACTTCTGCATCTGATGCTCTCCAGTCGTGTTTGAGTTGAGTGTTGGAGTAAAGCTGTTGTCACTTTAGCCTCAGATTCACCAAATATTTGCTCAGTGCGCAATTGTTATCGCTTGTCTGACTGACAAAGTCATGCCGTTCCTGAACCAGAGTTCTCCAGCATGTCAGGCAAACAATTCCAAACCAGATTTTGCACCACAGCTGATCTGGATTCATTTCCAACAAATAGTACAAACATCTAAATCTCTACTCTCTAAGCTAAAGCATGAAGATGTCTCTCCTCCTGGTGAATGTCATTGTGTTGTGTGTTCTCATGGTCCTCTAGGGCATGATTGTTAGCCTCTTCCCCATCGATGCCATTGGACAGATGGTTAGCCTCCTCCACATGTCGTTGCTCTACTCCCTGTACTGCTTTGAGTATCGCTGGTTCAACCATGGTGAGATACTCACAGTCACATTCTACACCCAGATCATCTCCATTGAATGGAGAGCTCAAAGAAAACTGAGACTGTTGATGTTTGTTTAAGGCATTGAGATGCACCAACGGCTGTCCAATATCGAGAGGAACTGGCCCTATTACTTTGGCTTTGGTTTGCCCATGGCTCTGCTGACCGCCCTGCCCTCCTCATACATCATCAGGTAAGACTCAGTGGAGCTAATTTCTTTTTGAAAAAACACAAGATGAAATGCAGAAGATGCAAGAATGAGGCTGTATAAAACACAATGTAAACTCTCTACCTTTCTAAATGTATCAGTACTCTCAACCTAATGATTTGAATTACTGAAAGGATCCTGTTCATTTCATTTGATCTCTTAACTTATTCTTTTTTAATTTTGTCCAATGGTTTTGTTGGGGTTTTTTTTTTTCTTCTTTTTTGTGAGGTTCTATTGTCATGTCATCATAGTGTTGGGTTTGTTATGTGTATTATTTTGCCTTTATCACATTGTAAAAAGAAAGAAAGAGAATAACCCAAATGTTAATTGATTTTGAAGATAATCTTTGGGTGCAGCCTTGCTTTTTTACATTTCTGATTGTGTGTGTTGGGTCCATGCTCCAGCTCTCCTACAGATGTGTTTTTTTTTTAACTCATCATCATCATCATAGAAACAGGTTACTTTATGATCTACTGTACTTTTTTTAACTCTTGAAAACTCTAAAATATGTTTAACATAATTCATCAAGATGTGGCCATGAATATTTCAACAGACCTAGAAATTGCATTTTTTGTGAATTTCTTTTTTGTTCAAATTCATATGCAGCTTTTATGTCTGTGCCTTCAGTCACAAGACAAATAGTGAGCGAGAGGCAATTTTCCTAATTTGGAAGTTCATTCTTGACCATTGGGAACAGAATATATAACAAAATAATCTCAGCTCACATATTTACAAAACGTCAATTTATGACTTCAGATCCATGGGATTCTTAAAAACGTCTTAAATGCAGGTATGCATCACATCTGGAGAATCACTAACATCCAGGTTTAGGATCCTCTCTCCAGCCTAAAATGTTTTTTAAATGTCAATCATGAAATAGATTCAAATAATGATTATATACAGTAGTTGTTATAGGGTGTGGGTAACACAGGTAAAGATGTATGCACTCCTGTATGTATTTAAAAACAAATACCACATAACACGGCTGAAGTACTAAAAGAACAGGAGTGCACTCTGGAAGACGGACCTCGTGTTCTCCTTTCCTGCGTTTACCGTATGCAATGTTTATGTTCTTTATTCTCTACCTAGTGGCTGCTTGTTCTCCATCCTCTTCCCTCTATTCATCATCAGCGCTAATGAGGCCAAGACGCCATCAAAGCTCTAGTGAGTGGGAAATAAAGACAATTTTCCTTTTTTTTTTTTTTAAAAGAACGAGTTTCTTGTAATGCATGAGCCGCTGATCACATTTGGGTTTTCCCCACTCTTTCAGCCACTTCCAGCTACGTCTCTTCTCCCTGGTCGTTCTGATCAGCAACAAGTTTTTCCACAAGACGGTGCACCTGCAGTCCTCCCTGACGTCGTCCACCTCCACAGAGAGGCTGTCATCCCCCCACACCTCACCGGCCCGCCAGAGACCGCTCCTCACCCAATGATGGATCCACTTGAAGGAGATAGGAAAAGCCCCGTGTGTGAAAGCAGTGTGAAACAGTGATTCTTCCAGGTGGATTTCCTTAATTGAAGATATGTGGTGTAGGACAAAGGGTTTACATGTTTGTTTTTTAATCTAATCTCCATCCCTTTGGTTATTCGTTTGCAGAGCCCACCAGACACATTTTCAGTGTGACACAAAAAATCGACTGCCCCGTGCCTCACACTCAAAACACATTATAGACTCCGCCCTTGACTTGTTTTCTCTTTTGAATTTTCTGTCATTGTTTTTTTTTGTTTTTTTTTGTATAATGTGCCATTTGAGTGACTCTGCTTTAGTAAATTACAGCACAAGAAATCTTTTAGTTTTAATATGTTTGAGCAAACGTGTGAGGAAAGGATTTTTTTTAACTGAAGGGGCTTGTTTGTATTCAGAAGCAAAGCACAGTCTTGTTGTACCCACAGTACATGTGTGCATCATGTTGCAAGTCACATTCCTTCCTCGCAGGTTGAATGTTTTGTTGCACATGTTTCTATGTCAAATGATGGTGTCCTTGCTGTTCCAGAAATAATCTTGGAAAGTAAAGAAAAAAAGAAAAGGGAGGCTTTTGTATCCTGTAAGAGCTTTGTTTTTAGTAGAATTTACAAACCAGTTCAGGAGCTGCTATGAAAAAGGATTGGTGACCTTAGTCATGGAAACCAAGTAACAAAGTCACTCTTGTCGCGTGTTGACTGAAGGTTAACTTGGTGTCTCATCCCAAATTGAATCTCTACCGTCCGATGAGATGTGCATGTTGCAAATCACGAGGTGACGCCAGCAAAAGAAAAGCTGCTAGAGCGTTTTCAGTCTGTGTGAGTCGAGTAGGTGATAGGAGAGATGACACTGCCAAACTGTTGCTTCTATGTTCTGTTCATTTCACTTCAACCACTACAATGCTAAGCTCTGTAATAATGGAAGGATAGTTAACGTCTTTTTATCTTAACAAATGGGTGAACAGCCTTGACCCGCTTGCTCTAGTTTCCCCCCTAGAGAGCTGAAGCAAATATAATTGGTCCCTACAGATCATCGGCTGTTCGATTTCTGTGCTGTACATAATATTAATACACCCCGAATGTTCAACCAGAAGCCCACCACCACGCAGCCACTCAGTCACCGAGCTTTCTCTCACTCATCAGAGCTCATGGCCACGGGGAGGGGCCATGATTTTTGAAAACGATGTGCAATTATTGTAAGAAGAGCATAGTGTTTGTGCAGACTGATATATGCGAGTGAGGTTTTGTAAAAGTAATACGTCTAATTTCAATAAAATTGGTCAGTATTCAATATTTTGATCACTGTGTTTGGGGCTTTTGATACCATGGTGAGGAGTAGACAGGATATTCAAACTCAACAGTGAAAAGATGAGGTGGAAGGTGGGACAGTTCGGAGGGGGGGGGGGAGTTAGAGTTGGTTTGAGATCTCACCAAAGTTAGTGCTCACATTGAAAAGCTATTAATAAACAAAGTATTGTAATGTTTTAACTGCAGAGGAAAGTGGATGTTGTTTTCCACTAATTTTAAATAAATGTGTGCATTCAGTACAATAATGGAGCAGGGTGAAAATATGCAGATATGGTGAGTTTGCAAAATGCTATATGTTAAGAAGCAGTATATCTGCATAATTGATAAACAGATTTATTGTGAATTTTTACTGCACTAAGGAAAGCCATCTGATCTGAACTCAAGGAGAAACTGACAGCTTTCAGATTGTAAACGAATAATTTTAATCTATCGAACCAATTATTAATGGTGTGTTGCCGTATAGTTGTTAACAATTGATATTTACTATTTTAGGCTTTGGTTGCGCGGCTGATTATTCTTTTAGCAGTATCTTGAGAGTTTGTCACCACTAGGGGACGACACGTTTGCGCTACTCGCTAAGGACACGTCACTACAGGACAGCGGCAAGGTAGGAAACCAAATGTGAATGACAGCCAAAGAACCAATCAGATTCAAGTAGGATTACTGTTGAGTGACGCTCAACCAATAAACGCGCAGTATAGCGTTGTGGGGGCGGGGTTAGTACACGGTGACGGTTGTGTGTGAATAGTGTATGAGTAACAGGAACGGAGCGGGTGAGTCTTGCTGAACATAAAACGTTAAATCGTGAAACTCATTTAAGTGCACCATTTTTTATTTTGGGCTGTTGTCCTGCTGCTATATGTGAAGGTGTCGCTGATACCACCAAAATAATCCAGAGAAGAGGTGCGGGGCTGGGGTATTCATTATACAGTAGCTAGCAGGTTAGCTTCGATAGCTACTCAAACACTTTAAACAGGATGGAAGCACCGTCAACATTAGCCGGCCTGATGCTGAGTAACTATAAGATGCTGTCTTGGCTATAACAATGCCTCCGTTCATTGTAAACGTGCACATAATACATGTTAGTAGGTAACGCGGTGAAACAATACTGTCTGCTGTTCATTTCGTTGCCCTGTGATGTTGGAACGGTTGCCAGTACTCAAAAAAAAAAAGAAAGCTAACTCTCAAAGTTAGCATTCAATAGAGCTCTGCTGAGCGTGATAGTTTGAGTTTTAGCTTTGCAAAAGTGTACAAAATCTGAAGAAGACTGGCAGAAGTCCCTGCAAGTTTCCCAGTGTGGGTGCTTCCTGGTTCCCGACGCCACATCGTAGTGCGTGGCCTTATCTGGTTGGGCTGGAGATGGATGTTGACTCACTACAGTTGTTACGACTTTGATTTTATGAGTAACAGTTATCTGACTTGCTTAAAGCAGGTCATTTAAAAGATGTTCTTATTTAATTATATTAGGCAATGTTGGGTCTTACAGTGCTTGTCTTCCTCCGTTAGGTAGTACGGTGAGCTATCCCTAACCTCGCCAAAATGACCAAGCTGGGCTTCCTCCGTTTGTCCTATGAGAAGCAGGACACGCTGCTGAAGCTGCTCATCCTGTCTATGGCTGCTATCCTCTGTGAGTCCTCCACTTCACACAAGAAGCCTGGTCTGGCTAATACTAAAAACCAGCACATTGATCCATGTGCTTTTCTTTCTGTTCAGCATTCTCCACCAGACTCTTTTCCGTCTTGAGGTTTGAAAGTGTCATCCATGAGTTTGATCCGTAAGTTCTGCTTGTGTCATAGTTATTTCCAAGGATTGTTACTCGTTTTTACCTCTCTGTATGTGATGTCTCACCTACGCCGTCATCTCCCCTGCAGGTACTTTAACTACCGTACCACCCGCTTCCTGACAGAAGAAGGATTTTATAAGTTTCACAACTGGTTTGACGACAGGGCATGGTATCCTCTGGGGAGGATCATTGGTGGTACCATTTATCCAGGTAGGAATCGGAAAAAATGAAATGGCACAGTACAAAGTGAATGATGAATGAGAGCATATTAACTTCATTCAGGGTTATTTGATGCCAAAAGTAGAGCAGTACAAGTGTTAAGTTTCAGAAGAGAGATTCGTGTCTGCTTTTTTTTTTTTTGGGCACAAGTGCAAAGCTTACTTGGACACCTCTTGTCTCTTCTCTCAGGGCTGATGATCACCTCTGCCGTCCTGTACCACGTCCTACATTTTTTCCACATCACCATTGACATCCGTAATGTCTGTGTCTTCCTGGCTCCCTTGTTCTCCTCCTTCACCACCATCGTCACCTACCACTTCACCAAGGAGTTGAAGGTAGAAAATGCATAATAAGATACACCACGATCAATTTTATTAAGGCTATGAATTCTTAATAAAATGCAAACCTATGTTTCTTTAAAGGGGAACTCCAGAGATTTACACTTGTATTAAATCAAGGGACTCGTAAGAGTCAGATTTGAAAAAGAAAGTGGTAAATATCAAAGCAGCAGAGATATCGTGACTTGTTGTTATTAGTATGACTGAACTCCAAAAGCACTGGATCATACGATTCCCATAATGCATCTCACTGGTGTCCTCGTTAGGCTCTCCTTGCCTGGTAAATGCCCACATCTTTTAAACTCCACATGGTAACACAGGTTTTTTTTGTTTAATATTTGTTTTTTTTCAGCTCAAAATTTTAGAATAATTACATCATCAGGGTTATTTTCTCCAACATAAGAATGTTACTTCCAAAGCTGCAGAAGACGTTGTACAACTGATTTCACGGGTTACTAGTGTTTCTTGTGATTGTAAATAATCCTATCTTGTAGAGTGCAGTGCCCGATTAGAATCATATTAGTATGTACAAATAATACACTTTATTTACTCGGCTCAATTCTTCAAACGGTTTCAATGTGCTTTACAGAAGAAACAAACCCAGCAGAATAAAACAAAGACACAAATACAAAACAAGTTCAATATGCTTTTACTGATATAAGGATGTACACCTGTTGTCTCTGTAGGATGCCGGTGCTGGACTCCTGGCTGCCGCCATGATTGCAGTGGTACCTGGTTATATCTCCCGTTCTGTTGCTGGCTCCTATGATAATGAAGGTTTGCACGTGATGAGCATAACACGTTATGTTAATATAACAAAACAAAAAGGTAGTTAATGAAATCCCTCTGTGCTGTCCTACTCAGGTATTGCCATCTTCTGCATGCTGTTGACCTATTACATGTGGATCAAGGCTGTCAAAACGGGGTCGGTGTACTGGTCGTCCGTGTGCGCACTGGCCTACTTCTACATGGTGAGGAGAACTAAAAATGCATGTGTTTTATTGAATTGATTCAGAGTTTACAGAGGTCCTGATATGGCTTTTGTGTGCATCTAGGTCTCCTCCTGGGGTGGCTACGTATTCCTGATCAACCTCATCCCCCTCCACGTCCTGGTTCTGATGCTCACAGGCCGATTCTCTCACCGAATCTACGTGGCTTACTGCACAGTCTACTGCCTGGGCACCATCCTGTCCATGCAGATCTCTTTTGTTGGTTTCCAGGTATGGTGAAAACGTACTATCTTTTACGAGGCACTCTGATACTGCGCAATACATCAGCAATACAAAAGCCATTGGGCCTCATTCACTAGTCTGTTGCATTGGAATGTTTCTACTTTGCGCACAAAATAAGTGAGCACGCAAAATTGCCGTCGGATTCACGACATGTGTGCACGTCTCTCTTCTCTCGTAAACCAGCCGGTGCAGTCGTCGGAGCACATGGCAGCCTTCGGTGTGTTTGGCTTGTGCCAGATTCACGCCTTTGTGGACTACCTGCGCAGCAAACTCAATACCCAGCAGTTTGAGGTGCTGTTCAAGAGCGTCATCTCCCTGGTGGGCTTCGTCATGCTGTCTGTGGGCACTGTTCTCATGCTGACTGGTAAGAGGGTGGACAAGGTGCACCAGTAGATACGTTAGCAGAAAATGTATCCTCCACTCCTTCTCCTTTCCTCTTGTGAGAAACTGATCATAAGTTGTTTTTGCTTTGGACTGACCGAAAGTATATCTCTCCCTCAGGTAAGATCTCTCCGTGGACGGGTCGCTTCTACTCTCTGCTGGATCCCTCCTATGCCAAGAACAACATTCCCATCATCGCCTCCGTCTCTGAGCACCAGCCCACGACCTGGTCCTCGTACTACTTTGACCTCCAGCTGCTGGTCTTCATGTTCCCAGGCAAGTGCCCACTCAGCAGAAACACACGGAGAAACACGGGGGTTTCATGCAAATGAAGCACACAGCTCGGTGTGTTCCAGTTGGGTTTTGACTGACAGTTACCTTCCCTTTCCTCACAGTTGGTCTGTATTACTGTTTCAACAACCTGTCGGACGCCAGGATCTTCATCATCATGTATGGAGTCACCAGCATGTACTTCTCAGCTGTCATGGTACGTCCTGTAGAGTGCCGTACACGCATCTCAAAGGACTCTCCAGAGAGCAGTTGATTTGTTTGCTCTCGTGATTCGTGACATTTCAACAGTGTCACCGGAAGATGGCACACTCACGCCATTAAACAAAGTACATTTAACAAAGTACATGGAAAAACCTGTGTTTAAGAAAGTGATTATTGTTTTTACTTTATACCTCATTTGGGTTAATAACAAAGTAAATTAAAAATACTGCGTGTTGCCTTCTCAGGTGCGTCTGATGTTGGTTCTGGCTCCAGTCATGTGCATCCTGTCAGGGATCGGCGTGTCCCAGGTGCTAACCACATACATGAAGAATTTGGATGTCACCCGGCCGGACAAGAAGAGCAAGAAGCAGCATGACGCCACCTACCCCATCAAAAATGAGGTAGGGGGCCTGAGGGACTCGTCATAGCTGTTAGAGGGTGGTCACCTGTAGTCGGTTGATATTTTGTATACCGTGCACACGTTTGGACATGAAACGTAGTCATTGTGATCCAGCACCAGCAGGATGCATGGTGATGATAATCCTCAAGAGTATTGAGATGTCACTATTTATCCAGACAAAACAGAAAACACTTCTGCCAGCTCTCGATAATACTTCCATGGTCATGACCTCGGTCAAGTCGGGAGTTAGAGTTGATACATAACAAAAAATAGATGTTGTACAAAGCTACATGTTACCTTTTTAGTGTTAGAATAGGGTTGCAAAGACCATGAATATATTTTTGTCATTTTTTTTAACCTAAGTACAGTTTGAGGTATTTACATTGTATGCTACTTTATACTTCTACTCCAATACATTTTTCAGGTTAGATTACAGCATAAAATACATATGATAATCTTAAAAACTGCAATGTTGGACAGAAAGGTGAAAGCTGATGACAACCTGTGCTGCGTATTCCTACCAGGTTGCCAGTGGGATGATTCTGGTCATGGCCTTCTTCCTCATTACATACACCTTCCACTCTACCTGGGTGACCAGCGAAGCCTACTCCTCCCCCTCAATTGTCCTGTCGGCCCGTGGAGGCGACGGCAGCCGCATCATCTTCGATGACTTCAGAGAGGCCTACTACTGGCTCCGCCACAACACCCCTGAGGTCAGTCACACCCAAAAAAATAAAGAACAAGTAAATCGATGTTGAGTTCTTCACTAGGGTTTTGAATAATCTGAGCTGTAGACGGAGTTATGAGTTATACACCATTAGATGTAAGAACCTCCACTCTAACAATTAGCGTGTAACTTTGTGTTTCCAGGATGCCAAAGTCATGTCATGGTGGGATTATGGCTACCAGATAACTGCCATGGCAAATCGAACCATTCTAGTGGACAACAACACATGGAACAACACGCACATCTCCAGAGTTGGACAGGTGAGCTGGGTAACCTTCAGGGGGGGATCATGCTTTATGGAGTGCTGCTGAGCTGACTGGGCTGTTTGTTCTGTAGGCCATGGCATCCACAGAGGAGAGGGCCTATGAGATTATGAGGGAGCTGGATGTCAGTTATGTGCTGGTCATCTTCGGAGGACTGACGGGCTATTCTTCAGATGGTACGTCACCCTTATCAGTAGCTCAGAGCCGGTACAGTGCTTACAACACTGTGTCGACACAAACACACTCTCACTATAGATAGATGGTTTTAATAGTCTGTTTGTTTTAAAGTGTGCTATGAATGTTACTAGACCCCCCCCCCATATCATTTATTTCAGTTACCAGGTGTAAATGTCCTCCCTTAATTAGTGTTTTTAGATGATTGATGTCTCCTTAAATGAAGGCTAATTCAAAGAAAGTTCTTCTTTAATATCTCTCTTCTGCACTAAGCCACTAAGCAGCAGGTCTATATTTCCACCACACTGACTCCACTGCTTAGTATACGTCCCCCTCTTTCTTAAGTTTACTGTGTAATAAGCTGCCAAACAGGTATTTTGAGTTTTATGGAGTTGTTTTTCAGTGATTTGCATAAAGTAATGATATTTGTCATTGAATGTCGCAGATAAAGCGGGGCAAAAAATATTGCGTAATATTTTCTACAGCATTTTTTTTTTTTTAGCACCGCTTGTTCTCTAATTCATCCATCCGCTCTCCTCAGACATCAACAAGTTTCTGTGGATGGTGCGTATCGGCGGGAGCACGGACACGGGCAAACACATCAAGGAGCACGACTACTACACTCCCACCGGAGAGTTCAGAGTGGACCGCGAGGGCTCGCCCGTCCTGCTCAACTGCCTCATGTACAAGATGTGCTACTACCGCTTCGGCCAGGTCTACACGGAGGCCAGTGAGTAACTCGACAGCAGCTCTCGTGTGATCATACTTTTGTCAAAACTTGTAGAGTTTCTCAATAATATGAAACTCCAGCCTTTTGTGCTGTAATTCTGATGATCGTTCTGATCTTCTCTGCAGAGCGACCACCTGGTTATGACAGAGTGAGGAACGCTGAGATCGGGAACAAAGACTTCGAGCTGGATGTGTTGGAGGAGGCCTACACAACAGAGCACTGGCTTGTTAGGATATACAAGGTAAAAATGACCGACTCGTCATTATGGATCGGTCTGTTGGGAACCACAAATTGGTTTGCTGGTCAGGAACAGATCTTCTGAAACTATTTCTTTGGGGCAATGTAGGAAATGTTAAGTAAAATAACAGATTGAGGGGAAATTAGAACAGAAGTGTAAATTACATTTCTTTACAACTTAAACTTGGAATTAGAGCTGCAACAATTATAATCAAGAACTCTGACTATTTGGTTTATGAATTGTTTTTATCAATATTAAGCAATAACATGGTGCCATGTGAGAGTTCACCACTTTTTTTGGTCTTACAATGTAGTGAATTGAAAATTTGTTTTTTCTTTATTTCAGGTCAAAGATCTGGACAATCGGGGTCTTTCAAGGACATAAAACCTTCAGACGTGGGTGAAAACAGCCTTTTAGCGCACAGCACTGAACACCTTCCCCTGTGGTCTGCAGATGAGTGGCAAAAGAGTACTTTTTATACTTTTGTTTTGGGGTGAAGAAAATTGCATCAAAGAGATTTTTTTGGGGGGGGGGGGGGGGGGGGTTTGTGAATTTTCTTTTGTTATAATGAAACGCCTCATCTGAGATCAGAGGGAGCTGGTGTCAACATGTCCAGTCTGAAGTCAGGAAGCGTAATGCACCGTGAAGCGGTCAAAAGAAAGTGCTTTGGGTTTTTACAATGTGGTCTATTAAAGTGGGATTAAACATGATGTTGTCTTTTCTTTCTACATCTGCACAGAAAACATTGATGCAATTCATTTGAGAACTTCATGAAGTTGAACTAGTCGGAGCAGTTCATGGCCCAATCTCCACACTTTAGTTCTATTCCACGGTTAAATCGTCGAGTGTTTGAGGGCTCTCTCACAAACACTATGAGCCCTTTATGAACCCTTTGCATAAGTCAGCATTAGATGCAGACAATTCATTGCAATGGGGTGCTAAACAGGACAGCACGTCTGTTCAACCTGTCATTAAATGTAAGGCAAGGCCAGTTTATTTGTATAGCACATTTCAACAAGGTAATTCAAAGTGCTTCACATAAAACCATTAAAAGCATAAGGTAAAAGAAAAGGAGATTTAAAAACAATTAAGAACATTAATTGAAACAATAAAAACAGGCATTAAAACAAACAGTGTAAGAAATAAAATACAGTAGTAAAATGCAGAAATGCAGGAAATTGATTAATATATTAATTGAATGTGGTTCAATTAAAGGCAGTAGCAAACAGAAAAGTCTTCAGTCTTGATTTAAAGGAGCTGAGGGTCTCAGCAGACCTGCAGCTTTCTGGGACTTTGTTCCAGATATGTGGAGCAGAACAACTGAACGCTCCTTCTCCATGTTTAGTTCTGACTCTGGGAACAGAAAGTAGCCCGGTCCCAGACGACCTAAGGGGTCGGGATGGTTCATAAGGTAGCAGCAGATCAGAGATGTGTTTTGGCCCTAAACCATTCAGTGCTTTATAAACCAACAGCAGGACTTTAAAGTCAATTATTTGTTGGGCAGGAAGCCAGTGCAAAGACCTCAGAACTGGAGGGATGTGATCCACTTTCTTGGTCTTAGTGAGGACTCGAGCTGCAGGTTTCTGACTGACTTTTTACAGAGACCTGTAAACACACCGTTACAGTAGTCCAGTCTACTGAAGATAAATGCATGGACAAGTTTTTCCAAATCCTGTAGAGACATAAGTCCTCTAATCCTTGACATATTCTTCAGGTGATTTTGTAATTGTCTTGATATGGCTGTTCAGGTTGAGGTCTGAATCCATAACTACACCTAGAGTTCTGGCTTGGTTTGTGGGTTTTATCAGTGATTGAAGCCGAGCGGTGATTTCCAATCGTTGTACACAAAGATTAAACTAAAAAAAAAAACATGAAATCAGGATATTTAGTCATTGAAGCAGTCATTCAAATTAGGAAGTAAAAACAAAGTACCCACAATTGCACAATTTGACATCATGGTAACGTGATATGTTGCAGCAAAGTGCTGTTCCATTCCTATCGACACCATTTCAGTCTCACTCAAACATTTAACAGGTGACGTCAGTGCATCCTTGAGGCTTTAGGGGGACATTGGCATTAACCCTTGGAATCTAGGAGACCCCAGATGGTGACAAAGTTGCTGAAAGGATAACTTGCTAAGTCATTACATTTAGGAATTAGTAATTAGTTGAATCAAAGATGTAACTTTCAGAATGAAGTAGAATCCAGTGGCTGTTTTTCCTCAGTGTTTCCGATGTCATTACCGAGCAATGATTTGCTTAATTCAGCCTACAGCATGTAGTTATGAGCTCAATGTGCTCCCAAAATCAGCTTGATGGATCTGGACCTTAACACTTTAGTCTCACAGTATGTAGGCTTTAGGATAAAGACACATTCAAGACTTTGAAGATTTCAAGAGTAAAAAAGCAAAACTATTTAAGGAAAGGCAATATTCTTTTATTGTAGTGCACTTGGCAATACACATCAACTTATATTAAAATGAACAATAGTGTTAGGGATAGTCTAATAAATTCATATGAAAAACAACAATTAGACAGGAACATTTCCCTCCCATTACAATAACAATTATTAAAAGAACATAAAACATCAGTATAAAGTGTCCATTAGCTCCAGTCCCATACATTTAAGTTTGTTTTTTAAAATTGCACATCACACATTTACAGAGCCCCTTGCACATCTTTAGGGAAGGCGTGGTTTTTTCTGTAGATGTAGGCGTTTGAATCGTCATCCAGCTTCAGCAGCTCGGCCAGCGACGACACGCAAGGATCCGGATCAACCAGCATCGGCGGCAGGCGGGAGGCTTTTCGCTCGATGCGGCAGGAACGGCGAACCGGCGTGAGAAACTTCAGATCTTTGATGTTGTTCTTTCTCCTGGACCGGCTCACGCTGGCCTCCTCTTCAATTGTCTTCTTGACACTAAACGAGGAACATTTGAAGGAAATAATACTTCAGTCACAAGTGAAGAGAAAGAACTTTGCCATTGTTTAAATACACAGCTGATTGAAAGGATTGCAGATGTAAAAAAGTGGATGGACTCACCTTTGCAGGTATGGAGTAGTCTTCACACTGTACTTTATTACTGAAGCATTCTCCATCGGTGGCGTAGTCTCCATCACACACTCTTCGTCACTTTCTCCTTCCTCATCTTCCTCACTTTCTTCTACTCCATCCTTCACTTGCTCAACATCCTGAGGCATTGCCTCCTTCTGGTCTCCTTCGTGCACATCCGTCCCCTGTGAAAGCGCTAATGGACACAACAACAACAACATGCGTTTGTGTGAGAAACCTGTTACAACAACAGCAGTCCGAATACATTCACCCAGTGACCCGAGTGGATGAATACCACTCTAAACTTCAAAAACAAACTCATAGTGAACAGCCACTGGTGGACTTACCATCAGATCTAGAGGGCGTCTCCATGGCTTCCAAAGCCTCACACAGGTTTACAACAATCTGTCAGAATGAAACAAAGAAAAGATCATTGTTTAACATTGTAATATCTAAAACAGAAACACTGCATGTCTCCTTACATCATCCACGCTGTCCTGCGGGTCAACGTCAGAGTTGTCGAGCAGGTCCAGAGTGGTGTTCATGATCACCGGGGTTCGGCTGTGCGTTTTTAACACTGCTCCCTCAGAGTCTGGCTTGCGGGCTTCCAGTCTGGGTTCGGGGTTGCACTGCATAGCCGGCTGAGGCTGTGGATTGAGATCCGCTTCAGGTTTCGCAGAGACTCTGGTCTTAGAGGGTTCTACGGTCGTCATGGCTGGTCTCTTGAAGGCCTTTCCCTTGGAGGCTTGCCACTCGGCCAGCTTCACCCTGCAGGAGGGAACACAAAAATGTGTTTTAAACATTTCTGATGCACAGTAGCACCAAAGAAAATGTCAAGTGTGTGAATGTGGGTGAAGACGTTACCTTCTCTCCTCAGCAGTCTCCATGGTATATCTGTACTGACTGAGGGCACTTGAGACGAGAGGTTTGTTGACCTGCTTGTTTGTCACTGGAATCTTTGGCTTTGTGTTGTGAGCCCCACTTCCCTTGGTGGGAGCCACTTTGGTGTTTCTGGAGCTGGTACTGGCTAGTGTCGTCGGGACGGTCCTGACAGGAAGACGAGCAGAGTGGAATCCAGCAGGACGGCTGGCGACAGCAGGCTTGGTCACCTGAGCCGGTCTATCCATCACCGACTTGGACCTTGTCTGCACAGGTTTCCACACGCCGTGTCCAGGCAGGTCAGCAACCGATTTGGACCTTCTTTTCATCTCATTTCCGACCATTTGACCCCCTGTTTTGGGTGCTGATGGTTTGGGGTCTGCCCCGCCCACGGTGACGGTTGACTTCCAAATGGATCCAATTTTTGACTGGACAATCTTGCCTTTGTACATGCCGAGAGTGGATTTTGATGACGGACCAGGGGCCGGTGGCTTTGGAGCTTCTGCAACTATTTTTTTGTGTTTGACAATCTGTTCAGTGAGGAAGCACCGGCTGTGTGTTTGACGTGGTTTGACATCAAACGCAGCTCCTTTCCCCTCTTTCTGCACAGTCTTTGCCTTTTTTAGAGCCTCACCAGATGTTGACCGCGGGTCCTCATTTTTATCGTTTGTCAGTTGGAAGGGAGCAGCGGACATTTTGTCTCTTCTGATGAAGGACTTGCTTCCATATGCAGGCTGAGCATTTTCCTTGTTTCCCTAATACAATTACAACGTGGGTTAAAATAAACTCATTGTAGTACTTCATACGATATTCATTGGCGTAACTAACTTACCTTCTTAAAAGTGTGGTTTCGTCTAGAAACTGCGACGTTGTCCATGGTTAACTCTCGACCAGGTTAAATCAACGGAGATTTCTGAAAGGCGAAATATACAATATTACGAGAGGACGAGTCCCGTGTAGTCGCTGTATCTATACCTAACGCTATATTTAAGTAAAGTTAGAACCGATAACTTACCTTGCTGCCAACGTTGTCGTAAGTTACAGTATGAGGAGAGCGTCCATCCGAGCAGCACAACTCAAGAGCAAAATACGTCGCTAACCAGCCGGCAGAAGAAAAACATTCGATTTAAGTTGGGGTTGCTGCGCTGCGGTTGGTTACACTAGTATCGCGAGACAATAGGATTGACCAATGGAGTGTCTCAAACTAAGAACGAGAGTGGGAGGAGACTACGTTCTCTCATCCACACGTTTGCTTCCTCTCTGGTTTGAAAGTTTGAACCCAAATAGGATTCCACGAATACTGGCTCGGCCCTCGTGCCAAAAAGTGATTGCCGTTCGCGGGAACGCGCGGCAGCCTGTTAAAGTTGTATTGCCCCGTTTACAGTCTATAACAGCTGCTTACAACTGGATTTCATTTTCAAGACGTGCAAATACACATAATGTCATGTCGGTGGTCATGGCGAAGGTTTATCTTTGTGAGACTTTCTTGGGACCGAATAACTACAACTGCGGCCAAACAAGTGTTTGCAGTTTAACCAGGCCTGACATTTACATGATTTAGGGGTACAAGCAAATCTTATTTACAGTCCATGATGCAAGCACATACAAGGGTAACAAGAAAAATAAATGAATGAATATAAATAAATAAATCTGGGCCAATGGGAGTATGTTTGCAACAGTAGTTGACTACAGGTGGTTTAATGTTAATGTATCCATGTACACAGCAATAATCAACTTTTCAATTAATCTGTGGATTGTTTGATGCAATACAGTAGAAGGACACGAAGAGTAAAAGTGTTTTCCCTTTCTACCACTAGATGGCAGTATACGTGTATTTAAACCATACATTTAGTTATATTTTCCTGTGTATTTGCTAATTATCTAGGTTATTGATACAGATGTATTTAATGCTGTTTATTTTATCTGATATTTGATGTTCATGGTTAATTTGCAACCTAGTTCTATACATCATGTATTTACTTGTTATGTTTATGTAATTTAACCTCTTAAACTAAACATACCTACATGGAAGCGTGAGCATGTGTTGATCACGAGGCCATAAATAATGACAGTTGAAAAATAAAGAGACATTTGGTTTATTCTGATTAAACAGCCTTCAGTGGACCTTGTTTCAGGTACCACCCAGTCATAGCACCACATGTGCTTCCCATTTTTACCTTCATTACTATATCATAACTGCATCATCATTAACCTCTAACCTGTTCTGTTGTAACTCTGTTGTCAGCATCTTAGCACCTCTGACAAAATCATGTCATCATAATGTAAGCAATTTGGTCTCAAGAATGATTTCTCACTGTGCTTGTGTGTGAACACTGTTGTAGGAGTTGACTATATGAGTTAATGTCAAGCACAAGTTTAATACTTCCCTAAAAGCAGAAACCTTCAGAAATAGTTGCATTGTGATTACATTCCTGTATTTGACTTGTATTGCTGTATCTCAAGTCTTCTGATTCTTCTGTCTGCAGTTAATCTGCTCACATGATTTCAATCGTCACAGCTTTGGCTTACAAGAGCTGTTCCAAAACACAGCACTGTCCAAAAATGATTATCATCAGTGAAGTGTCCGGGGTCAGAGAGAGGACTGAATCCATCCTCAGTACAAGTCCAATACAGGAATGTAATCACAATGCAATGTGTCCATTTCACATTATATATTTGATCTATTTACAAGTAGATAAATGAGATAAAATAAAAAATGTTGACATTTCAACATTTGAGTCCATCTTTAAAAATTTGTGGCAGATTATTGACAGCATGGTCCAGCAGTACACTCACTTCTGGGCACTGCAGAGCAAATTCCCTCTCTGCAGCTTCCTGGTCCTGTTGCTGTCAAAGTGTGACACTTGTGTCATTGAGCCCACCTCTTGTTCATACCAGTCTGCAGCCACTGATGCATCAAGCAAAAGGTCTGTGGACAGTTTTTTTGGGCATCCCTCTTTGGCCAAGTAACTATCCCCTTCCCTATAATAAGGTTTTAATCTTTAATAATGGTTTTCTCTTTGAAATAAAATTGTTCTAATTCTGTGCATTCCAGAAGCTGACCTAAAATCTGTCTTCGAGGTGGAACTAAAATGAACACCATCAGTGATAACTTAAGTTTGACTATTTTCAAAATAGTAACAAATGTGATGGTCTGCGTCCCCCTGGAGCTCCAGAGATTAATCTGAGGGGTCACGAGACGGGTAACATGGTGGCAAAGAAGAAAAGAGAACCAATGAATCTGGTTTTTGCTCTTGTCTTGTGAGATTAGGAAACAAATTGAAAATATTGTAGAGTCAAACTTTCTGTATCTCAATGGTAATAAAACTGAAGTCATTATATTTGGACCACAGCATTTGACCAACATTATATCTTCTCATCTTGGCCCTTTGACCTCTTCTGTTGAACCATTCAATTCAGGATTTAAGTGTGACAAATAAATCAACGAGATAGTATAATTATGTATAATGTTTAATAAGAATAAACAAAACATCTCTTTATTTTACAACTGTCATTATTTATTGCCTCGTGATCAACACATGCTCACTCCTCTGTGTAGGTATGTTTAGTTCTTAAATGACATAAATAAGTAAATACATGATGCATACAACTAGGAGGTTGCAAATTAACCATAAACATCAAATATAATATCAAGAGAAATAATGAGTCTTTCTATTAATTATTTTTTTGTTTGCATGGCACGTTTCACTGCTCTGATTGGAAGAAAAGATTACCCAATTTTCATTTTACTGACTTTATTCGACATGCTATACTATGACTTTATTTGACATGCTATACTGTGACTTTATTCAACATGCTATACTGTGACTTTATTCATCATGCTATACTATGACTTTATTCATCATGCTATACTATGACTTTATTCATCATGCTATACTGTGACTTTATTCGACATACTATGATTTTTATTCAACATGCTATACTATCAGCTCACATGACTAGCGGGGGACAAACAAGTCACGTGACCAGTTGTTAGTGTCTAGTCTCACATAACTAATGACCGACGTGAAAAAATGTGAACATTTACTTTTAGTTTTGTACGGGACTCAAACAGCGGCCACTTGGACAAAAGCCCTGTGTTTATTCAACCCGTTGACCCCCCTCACACCTGCACACCCTGTGTGGACTATCTCACTCTTTAGACCACATCAGTTGCTCTGACCATAATGGTTTTGACTTGATGGACCTTTTACACAGAAGACAGTGAATGATGGCTCTCTGGGACACTTGAACAAAACACAGCCATGTTAATGTCAGTAATGCCTGTTCTCTTCCTACTAAGATCAGACACTGTGAGCACTCAACATGTCTGCTGTGAAAAGGCTCTTTGGCTCTTTAGAACGTGAATTAAGTAGATCATTAAAAAGAATCACGAGTCTCTAGTTTTACAACGAGCCATCAGGTCTGCAGATATGAATGTTAAGAGGTCATTAAAGGGTTCTTCCACTGAAATCCTTCATCAAGGTAGGTATGCATCTGCTCTCAATCCTCTTCTGTTCAGATTTTGCTTCAACTCTTCTCTCCCTGACAAGTCTTGTTCTGCAGCGCCCTCAGGTGGTGGAGGTCTGCTACGACGTCCTGAAGGAGCGGCGCTTCTCCAAATAGGGATCATAGTGATGGAAACAAGGGAAGGTGACATTTGTTGACCGAATAAAATGTAATTAATGAAATACTTCAGCAGGATTTCTGTATAAAGCTCATGCAGTCAGATGAACCTGTTGAGAGAAAAAGATTACTGCTGGACCCCGACTCATGACCCCCACTTCCCGTCCTCTCTGCATGATTATGAACCTGCTGCCTAAGTGAAGTCCCCATCAAGTACAGAGCACACAGACCACTGTACATGGTAGCTTCATTAGTGTTCCTCAAACCCAGAAACCAGCAAATCTGGGTCCAGGTGATACAGGAGCACAAATAAACTGAACACACTCATCAGTGTGTGAAGATCAGAGGTTAATAGAGGACCAGTAGCACGTTTTTGTCTCCGGGCCCCCTGGCAGGTTATTATGACCCTTTTATGGGGACATTTTAGAGAACAACAGAACTCCATGTGTTGACAGGACTAACAGGCAACATGGTTGTGAAAACTAATGCCATCTTTCAGGGGACATTTTTAATTGTACTGCAGAACATTGTGACATGAAGTTCACATCCTTCAGTGGTGTTTGTTGCATTTCCTGTACTTGTGAAGCCTCATTCTAACATGTGAGTGTTTTATAGCCGATCCACCTGCGAGACTACGACTACTGGAGAGAAAGGAGAGTCAGTGCAGGCCGGGCAGAGAGAGACAGGAAGCCTGCAGCCTGCAGACAGTGTCCATGCAGCAGGGACAACCAGGTTTTTACCAGACATTTTACTTTAATATTCTGGATTTAAAAAAAGATGATGTCCCAGATTGTTGCCTGAAGAAAAAGAGAATTACAAAGTTATCAACACATGATAGAATATATTGAATAAATAAAATATCTGTAAGATCAATATTTTCTGCACAAGTGAAAACAATGCAAAGGCTTGTATTTGAATGATTGCAATAAGTGTGAATGACTGTGTGCGTGTTATTCATTATGACTCAAACTTCACAAAACGCACGTATGATGTGAATTTGGAAATGCACCATGGCAGAGACGGTTCAGCATGATTTGAACCTTTGAGCTTCGAAAACACTGCTAAGGATTATGGGAAAGAAGTGCAGCGCGCCATTTGGTGCACGTTGTTAAATACATCAAGCCTCACTAATTTGTTTTAACAAGCAAGCGAGCACCCTTCAAAATAAAATCAAGTTACAAATCACAAAACATGTATGCACCATATTATTTATCTTTGTCGTCCAAGAACAATTGTAGGCTGCTTATAAAAAGGACAAAACAATAGCGATCATTTGGACTTGTTCGGTAGCCAGCATAACTATAACTTATGTTTTTGCCATACAAGCGTGACAACCTAACAGACTAGTTGGCATAGGAACATTTTTAGGGGGGTTATGACTAATGAAATGTCATACCTTGGAATATTTAGCAAAAGAAGGAAGTGAGTTTTTACATTATGAAGTTCTATATTTAGTTGTCCAAATAACACGTACTTTACTTTGAAAGAAATAAAACGGATACTGCTATTAGACGTATCATACTTGACAGCTAACTAGCGTTAGCAACATAGTAGGCTACCCTGACAAGGGTTTCACCGCAAAAAAAACCCGAATATATTCTTAAACGTATAATGCAGAACCGCTGCACTGTGCCGAACTGTACTAGTGGTAAATCCGACCCTCAGCCACTCTTCAGGTTCCCGCATGATCCAGAAAGGTAACTATTGCTAAAGATGCTAAAGCAAACAGGAAGCTCTCAAGCTAACTTACGTTACCCCAAACGGCGTGTTTGTTTGTAATCCTACGTAAAATACGACTTGGCATGCATTTGAAATCGAGGGCAACTTTGGTTGACTTATGGAAGTTTTGTTCAACATTTAATGCATTTGCCCTGTTGCTCATCGTTTATTAAACATATTACAAAATATAAAGAAGTCGCTATTTATTTTTCAACACGCATATTCAATTCAAAAGTTCCCCAGGCTCATGTGCGCTTGCTTCTTGCTAAACGTAGGAGGCACATCATAAGAAGTTTGGCAATTTGGAAAACGCTGGTGTTAAAAAATACTACTCATTTAACACAAACTATTTCTGCAGTTGCATGTAGTTATGCTCTAATTCCAACATCTGCAGCGGATGCCGACCTAATATCCTGGAAGGGCATGTCCATAACATTTGGTAGACCTTCTCCCTAGCAGGAAACGCACAGGTGTGATTAATAACATTGACAACAACGGTAACCAGTTAGGTGAGCTGGGTAATGGGTCGTCGTATCGTGAATGCTGGCTGACTAGCTTGGATTATTGGTACACTTCAAGGAACAAAGCCATCGTGAATGACATGCCTTTCACATTGTCTCTTTCTGCCATAACAAGTCAAAATGTCTGCCCTAAAAAAATCAATTAGGACACTTTGCAAAACTACTGGTGTATGATTGTATTCGTCTCTACTTGGCTGCTTTAGTGACTTTACTTGTTGGTGTATTTCACTACACAATAGGCGTCTGTGTCCATCCATACGTTGCATATTCATTGCATCCACAGGAACATGCATTTGTGAATCAAACAAAAGAGTCACTTATTGTTAACACATTGGAACTTGTGTAACAGTCAACAGGTGGTGTGGTTTATAATAGCTCATGCTACCCTCAGTTAAAGGAACATCATTCCCTACTAACCAGAGATGAGTGTCCAGCCATTCAGTTTTAGGATTTATTTAAATACGTTCTATGCTTTTGTCTTTTGAGGTGTTGTTGACCATTAGATTCTTAGTTACTAGTAATTAAAGATGAGGGGGGGAAGAGGGCAGCATGTTGCGGTTGTTGAATGGACATAGCACACTGAACCAATACTGAATCTCAAAGCTAAAAAGTTCCATTGACCTTTAAACTTGCTTTTCATGTTGGTTTAACTTCTCCTTTCAGGTCCAAGAAGTGGGTTGAAAAATGCCAGAAGCAAGACATCATAGACAAGTCACCCGGCCAGCTGTACAGATACTACAGACTTTGTGGAAAACATTTTGAAACATCTATGGTCGAAAGGGTAAGTTATGTTTGCAAGTTACATCTGCTTTTTTTGATGGAATTGCAGAGGACAATGTGACTCCAGACATAGCAGAACTTTTAATGGAATTGCCAAACTTAAAGTCAAATGTGAAAAGAAGTTAATCCAGCCTTGCATATTATTTCACAAATTATTCAATTAATAGATCATGTTATGTAGTGCTTCATGAATATGTAGGTACATAGGTTTTAATACAGGTTCAACATAAGTCAAATTTGTCATAGGTGATGTAAAATGAACCTTTCTGGCTTAACTTTGCTTTCAGAATGCTCAGAGTACAGTGTTGAAAGATGATGCCATACCAACTATCTTTGATGTACCGAGCCAACCTCAGAATGGACCGGTGAAGCGCAGTAAAGAGACGGTGAGTAAAAAAAATCTTAATTGATTTAAATGGGGTGAAATAATTTGTATGATTTGATTTTTATAGTTTGTATGTAATCACATTTTTTTTATTTGACTATTTATTATTGCAGACCAAAGATGATGAAAAGGACAGCAAGGGGAGAAAAAGTAAGTAAATATCAACGCGCACACATGCTTATTACTTGACGGTGAAAAAAATGACTTCATCGTTGGTCACATAATTGATTTGGTTTCCGTCTTGCAATCATTTCTCTTTCCCTTTTTAGAAACCAAGAAGTCTGAAGCAGACACCGCTGAGACAGATGTCCAGACACTCCCAGAGGAAGACGAACACAAAGAGTATCTCAAGTCGTTATTTGAAGTTCTTGTACTGCTGGGAGAGCAAAGCATTCCTCCGACGGGGCCTGGGGACGACAAACAGGATGGCCTGGGGTCAAGCAACTTTCAGGCATTGTTGGAATATCGCATGAATTGCGGAGATGAAGTCCTCAAGAAGAGGCACGACGTGAACCAGGAGTGCTGCGCCCCGGCTCTGCTGAACCAGTTGATTGAGGTGTGCGAGAAATGCATCCGCAGTAAGTTGGTGGAGGAGGTTCGACAAAATGGCCATTTCTCATTACTTACTGACGACTTGGTGAAGATCTCGGGAGAATGGTTCCTCCCTGTCTTTCTCCGTTACGTGGATCAGTCTAACTGCCAGCGGGAGAGGTTTGTTGGATTCTTGTCCTTTGAAGGAGACGGAGATGCCTTAGCAGAGACACTGCTGTCTGAAATTACTGAAAAATGGGGCTTGGATATGGAGCAGTGTCGAGGCCAAGCCCACTCCTGCTCTGGGACACATTTTGGTAAAATGAAAACATTTGCTGCCAAACTGACGGAGAGGTTTCCTACGGTGGTGCTTACACAAAGATCTTCTCGTACATTGAACCTGTCCCTGGCAAATGGCATGGCTTTGTCAGGGGTTCAGCTTGTCTTGTCCACCTTTAAGAAGATCGAGGCTTTCTTCAGTCAGTCCCCTTTACTGGTGTTGGAGTTGGAGCACGCCATTACGATTTTCTACCCGGACAAAGAGGAGAAGGCAAAGGAACTGAAGGAGATCTGTGGAACCAGCTGGACCAAGCGACATGATGCGTTTGAGGTGGCTGTGGAAATCCTGGAGGCGTTACTACTCTGCGTGGACAGCGTTCACGACAATGAGGACATGAGGTGGAACGATCAAGTCACACACAACGCCTTAGAGATTTCAAAAGCACTGGCTGATTTTGAATTTGTCATGGCGCTGGTTGTGCTGAAAAACGCCCTGACACTGACGCACGCCTTTGGGAAGAACTTGCAAGGGCCAACAGCAGATGCCCACTTTGCTACAACCAGTTTAAAAGCTGTATTGCACACCCTGAAGGAAGTGTCTGACAACATCGACGTGTATCATGAGTTCTGGAACGATGAGGCCGTCAACTTAGCCGCTGCGATGGAGATCCCAGTCAAGGTTCCGCGGTCATTCCTGAGAAAGCACCAGTTAGAGGCTGGAGCCATACTGCCGGAGAGTCACTACAGGGAGCACCTGTCCGTTCCCGTGGTGGAGCACGTCATCAAAGAAATGACTGAAATCTTCTGCGAGGACCACCTGAAGGTTCTGAGATGTCTGTCACTGGTCCCCACTCTCATAGAGCAGAACAAGTCCACGAAACCCGAGGAAGAGAGTGTGCAAGTGTTTAAAAGCGACATCCCCAATGCAGGAACCCTCTCCGCCGAGCTGCACTGCTGGTGGGTTAAATGGAGCAAAAAGGGCAAAGGCGAGACCTTCCCGTCCAGTCTGTGTGAGACGCTGCAGCTGGCCGATGTGAAGTTCTTCCCAAACATGCTTGCGGTGCTGAGGCTGGTCGGCATCGTGCCAACCTTGGCTCTGGAGGACGGCTGCAATGTGGCATACAAGCGCTTCCAGATGTACATGGAGAACACGCCTGACAAATTCAAATCAAAAAGTCTCGCTCTTTTGAACATGAACTATGATGTTGTGTTTGACCTGGACTCAATGGTTGAGGTCTACATGAAGACATACCCCGACAGGGAGGATGTGTCTTAGTCAGTTGTGATATGGTAGCTAAACCTCCACACAGTTGACCCACAGCTATGTTAACGTATTATCTAGCCCTCTTTCTGAATTAGCATCTTCTGTATGCTGTTTTAGTTTTTTGTTATAAAAATGTAGAGTGTAAAAGAAAGAAAGGAAGGAAGAAAGAAAGAATGGCTTTAATTGAGTGGTGAATACCAAACATCTTCAAATTAAGTTTTTTCTACGCTCGTCCTTCATGCTGTTTTCATGTTGTGTTTTGGGGAGTGTTGCGTTCATGGTGAGTTGGAGATCAGGACAAAGTAGTGTGAGGATTAAAGTCTCCTCCTGTGAATAAGGCCCACAATTCTCAGCTACACCTGTCACTATCCAGCTTGCTCATTTGGGTATTATATCTGCAAATGGAGTGTATGCGTGTCACTAGACTGCTGAGTCCCCGTCTGCTCCAAGACTCAAATTTCCACCATAATGTTTGGTGTTAATCAAATCTGATATGATTGAAGACTAAAACCATTTGGACTACTTACTGTCTGCTTCAGTGGACGAATAATAATAAAATGCCCTTTCAGCCATGTTTCCTTCTCCACTACATGTACAAAGTTACATTTTTGAGTTGAATTGTTTCTTGTTGCCCTCCCTTTTCTTCAGGAGGTTGTTCTCTGATGGGAGCTGTTATCTCATCTGTTTTTTTTTTTCTCTATTTAATGAAATGTGGCATCACAACAGCCAATCATCTGCAGCTAAATACTTGTATGAATTACACTTTATGTGCATAATACTGCAAGGGTTTAGAAAATAACTTTCTATAATTTGGATGCATAACCGTTCTTTTATATAATAAAGCCATAAATGATTCAGCTGATTCATCTCTTGAATGATTTAGACCCTTTCACTGTAGACATTTTATATTGTAGCAGGAAAAGCACAGCTGTGACTGATGATAGCTGTATATTATTATGCATTCCAGTTCCTGGGCCCTGAGCAAGATTGCTATAGGCCTGTTGTGTGTTTTTCACTAGTCACTGTGGCAGGTCAAACATATTCATACTGCGCATGTTTATGTAAGACATTTCTAGACTGTTGCCAGTTAATGTATTTCTATCAGACATTTCAATTTAAAATATAAATAAAAGCAAATTACTTGCTATACTGTAGGTCCAGTCAATGTACACATTGTTCTTTTCTGCCAAGACACGTTAACAAAAATAATATAACGGATGACGGAAAACCTGATGCCGACTGTTTGAGATGACAAAAAGATTGCTAGGTGAGATTAAGAATACATGGTCAGACAAATTCAAATAGTCTACTGAAGAATAGATGTGTATCCAGGGTCTACGGAGGGCAACAGTAAGAATGAAATTCACCAAATCTACTTCACAAAGTGTGAACAAGAGGGAGATGCGATCCAAATCGGAGAGTCTCAAGTCAAAACAAGAGCAGTGCTGCACTTCAAGATATTGACGTAACTGTCAGAACTATAGATAGTTTAAATGTTTATCAAACGTTTCTAGTTATTGCTTGAGCAGTGGTGGGCCGTCAGGGCCTGCAAGGCCTTCTCTGCTGGCCCTGACACAATCACAAAGTTATAGTTTATAATTTAATAATTTTTCATAAATACACATGTATTATTATTTTCCCATTATCTTATTCTCTCATTGCACAGCTACTGTCTTCCTCAGTTGCTCTACTTCCAGTGCAGCTTGTTTTAAGTAGAGCTTTTATCCAATCAGATTTCACCTCTGTGTCTCTAGGTAAGAACAGAGGCCCGAGGCCTGCAGACTCACAAGTGCATCCATTTGCAGTTTAAGTGAATGGAGATGATATTGTTGATTGTCAGTGTTCAACCAATCAGATCTTTAGTTTGACATGTTGGGCATATTCTTTGACTATCAGAGCCTGCTAGCTGGCCTACAAGTACGTGATTGGTCAGTGGTCTAGCCTGACGTGTTGGGCGGTGACAATCTCAATTGCTGCTGCCTCTGTCGAGCGGACATTTTCAGCCCTCAAACGCATTAAAACGTATTCAAGAAATACAACTGGGGAGGCTCGACTGTCTTCACTGGCGTCCATGAATCGAGAAGGACTTCTTACTGGAACTAAAACACACGAATGTACTGAACAACTGTGAGATTAAACTCTTTGTTTACAAAGAAAGGAGGATGGACTTTGTCTTTAAATAGTGAACAGCAGCTCTGGTAAGTTAAATGCGTTTGTTTGTACATCTGCAGTAGCTTTAATATGCTTGTTTATATATTATTATTTGTACAACTTGTTTTTATGAAGATGGATTTTTGTTTGGTTTTAGATGTGATAGGAACCATTGTTACGTCCTACGTTGCTCTGGGGACATATTTAGCCGGTGCCAGTGTTGCCAATTTGCCGACTTTCTTGCTAAATCTGGCGACTTTCCAAAACCCTCATGGAGACTTTTTTTGTCAAAAGCTACTAGCGTCAAATCTAGCGACTTGTTCTGGTGTTGTTGGAGACTTTTCTGGTGTTGTGACTCTGACGTTAAAGCTCGTACGTTCTGCACTGTGGTGAACGAGCAGCGGGTGCTGCTGTGAGCCGCTCCGCCGCCCCAAAGCACACACAGGCGGGTACTCTCACAGAAGCCTCGCGCAGCAGTCAGAGAGGAGACACAGTCTCGGCATATTCTCTGCAGTTAGTGTATCTATAGGTGTTGAGCTTCATTTCTACACAAAACAAATAATAACCGTAGCTGTGTTTCAGCTGCAGGTCAGCAGTGAAGGCCCAGGTATAAAATGCCTGGCTCGCCACTGTGCTTGAGTAATGTCAGGTATGATAAAGAATACCTAACTATATTTGCCGTGAAAAGTATTTCTATTGAACCACAAAGTTAAGGCGTTCCTTCAACAGCCGAAACAAGAGCTTCAATATAGACCATTAATACGCTGGCATTTATGTATTGATTTGTCACTGTAGTATTTTGGCAAAAAAAAATAAAAAATACCAAAAATTGAGAAAAGTAAAGAGCGTACTTTTGTCATTTTATAATTCTTGAGTAAATGACATAAATTGGTTGCCTACATAAACATACACACTAGAAGAGTGTAGCTTTTCATAACGACACAATGATTCATGGATGGATATACCTACGAGGAGTTTTTTAGTTGGTACTTTGCTTTGGTTGTGCATACTACCAAATTTCCAAAAAAGTCCAGCAAAACCAGTTGACAAAGCTTTCGTCAAGGCTTTCGGGGTACCCTGGATTTCTAAGGAACTTGCACGCCTGGAATAGGATGTGAACTATCTTGACAGTTAAACTCTTTGGCCAGGCCCGTCCGTGACATACTGCCCTCTGCTGGTTAACATTTTCTACTGCACGGTGTAGTTCCTGGTTGATGGGATAACACGCTTTCGGCGACTCTTTGCTCACCACGCAACATCAACTTTTAAAAGCATGGAATAAGTAGGTTCTTAGTTTACCAAAGAGACATTAAGCGAAGAATAACGTTGAAACTCAACTGTGTCGGATGCAGGTTTTGCCCAAGGCATGGCTCTGTAGACTCCAGCAGGTTTGCTCACAGTAGGCTTGCCAGCTTGCAACCGCCAGCAAAGCTAGCTAACTCGCTAGCTAGCAACATTGCAGTCCAAAATGACTGACTGCTGCGCCGCAGCGAACTGTGATTATCAGCAAGGGGGATCCGAAAACTCTCCTCCACTTTTCAGCTTTCCCTTGGATCCAGAGCGGTAAGAGCTGTGCTTATTTCATTGAGACGTGGGTTAAAAACGAGCCTCTGAGCGTGCAAAATGAATGTGTTAGCCGTCCACGGTTAGCACTGGCGCTAGCTTAACACCATGTTGGCTAACAGTGACACAACTCTGTGGAAAATGGCGCAGACTAACGTTACTCTTGAAAGAAAAGTCCGTGTGAAATAGACTCCGCTCACTCATTCCGGCTCGGAGACCGACACCAAAGTGCGATTTTGGCTGATATCTGTTTCTATTTGCGTCCAGTTATTTCACAAACAAAGAGAAAACATAGTTTAAAACTTTTTTGTGCTGTAATTTAAATTGCCATCGGCACACGACACCGACCACCTCGATAGTGTGCTAGCGTTACGAGAGGCGCTGACATTAGCTTAGCTAAATTAAAATACTCTCCATTGATACAGCTATTTGGCCTTATTGTGGCTTCCAAACTGCATCAATTGCATTGCATTTTAATGTACAGCTCACTGAACAATAGCAATTGAAACTTATATGAACGTAGTTTTAACAGGTGATGTCGCCATGAATAAGTAGCAATCTAGCGCCCCCTTTTATCCCGCTGTTACCTCTCAACTCGCTGTTTTTTTTCGCTCTGCGATTGCTGTAGTATTGTGCAATAGGGATGTTATGTTACATAAAAACTAAAGAATTGATTTAAGGGCCGTGATTGAATGGCGGCTGCATTTTATCCGGCTGTATCGCAGTAGTGAGCGCGTGGACAGGAAATGTAACCTCCAAGCCACAGGAGAAACTACTAGATCACAGTCTGAGTGTTGCACGTCCAGCCCTGCAATGAGTGTCTTTTTTTTGTCCCCTCCTTTTTGCTTTGTGTAGTCTTTTTAATCTTGCACCCGCCACCCACCCAATATCGTGTTAAATTGAGAGACGTAAATCTCATTTTCTTGTGGGCAAATCCACCCACCTTTATTCTGTGCATGTATAATAAAATCAGTTGAAAGAAAGAGAAGGAATTTTATTATGAAAGTTGAAATAATGAAAGCAAAGAGCTCATTTGACTCATGAAAGCTTTTTAGCAATCAGTCACACCTTTTGTTCTTTCTTATTATATATTTGTATCGTGTGTTTGTACCTAATCCACGTAATTGTAGCAGTTCTGACCTCTTGAAGCTTAACCACAGCGTGCACGTCTCTCACAGAGTTGTGTATGGATGTTATGTCTGTCTAAAAATGTATTTGAACTTGTATTTGCACAGCGATGAAGCCTAGCAATCTAGCCACAGCAAATGGCAGTTTTAGTTCAAACTAGCCAGTACAGTGGTTTGGACCAATGTAGTAATATAGTGTCTGCAAACACTATATTACTACATTAATAATCATTTGTTATACTGTTACAAACTAGATCAATTAAGTAGCCTAGCTCAAGCAGCCATGTCAGTTATCTATATTTACCATTTAGACCTTCTACTCTGGGAACAGTTTAGTGGTGGCATTTAGGAGTGCAGAGAGTCACCACTCTCACCCATGTTCATCACAATGAACAGTTCTTAAATTGAAGCAAACCGTTTCACAAACTTTTGAAGAGCTTGTGACTGTTTGTCGAGTCATTATTTAATATGAGAGTACAGAATATTGATGCACAAGCGTTTGGACTAATTAGTTTGCATATTATGGTTGTGACACCTTTCCTCCTGGATTATTCAGATGCCAGCTATGGTTGAACAACTGTCATCGCCAAGATCTGGCGTCAGAACCTCCTGAGCAGCTGCATAAGCTGTACAGACTGTGTGCAAAGCACTTTGAGCCCTCTATGATCACTCATCAGGTAAGAAGCAAATCTCTTGCCCATTACCCTTTGTGAATGTAATAATAATACTAATAATTTTCATTTTGCCCCCTGTTTTGTTATTATAGTACCTCCAGTGCTGTTCCTAGTGAGCAAATACTATATATTTCCATAACATTACCAGTTTATTAGGGTACACCTGATCGATCTAATGCACTTTAATACAAAAGCCAAGTAATGATGCCAATCTTTGTGAAGCTTATAAGGTTAAAACACACAATGATTCTGATGTTCCTTGTGTACATGCACACGGTGGGACAAATGTTAGAAACACATCTGTGCCATTAATCAATGCAATGCAATCACATGCAACTCGATGTATAACACAAGTTGGAGGTTTTTATTGCTATATATTGCTGATGTGGTTAGGTTTAAAATGACACCAACTTCCTTTAAACCGGCAACTAAAACACTTTGCTTCATTAGAGGGTTTGTTAATGCAAAGATGTGGGTCAGAAACAGTCACATTTTTATTAAACAGCTGTTCAATTTAATATTTGTGTACCAAATGATGCCCAGTGCAACTGTATATTTAAGCCCAAAATGTAGTAAGTCGATGGGAAATCCCCGTTTCACATAGAATATTGAGAATTAGCGCCTTTTTGTCTTTCAGAGCGCCTCCAGTTGTGTCTTAAGGGAGGATGCTGTTCCAACAGTCTTTGACTCAACAATGCCTGTGAATAATCAATCAACCTGCAACAGGAAGCGAGCTAGAGATCCTGTAAGTGTTTCAATCACTCTTTAAATGTCTCTTCTGAACACTTTTCATCAGCCAATACGACACTAAAAATGCAAACATTTAATCATCCTTTCCACCTTCATAGTCTGAAGAGGATCCTACCTCTGTGAAGAAAACAAAAGGTACCGTAACTGGCTCACTTCATTAAGCCCTTTCAGTTGTAGTCTACGTTAGAATATAATGTGTATATATATTATATATTTATTCACAGATTGAATTAGCATTTTTTTTTTTATAATCATCTCAGCTTTTCATTCAGGTTTTCTCTTTCCCATCAGAAAACACAGCCACAACAGAGGTGACAGAGGAGAGGAGAGAAGTACCTGCTGCAGTGCCTGAACTGCAAATCGAGAACCAAACCCAAGAGGATGGAGCCAGCTCTAAAGCAAAAGAGACTCTGAAAGTCTATTTCAAGGAAATCCTGGCACTTACTGGCTTCAGCATAAATGGTGCAAACAGCAGCACTGATGAGCCGATCGGAGGTACGAGAGGACAGCAGGCTTTCAATCGTATCTGCGTGGAGAAAATTGACAAGAAAGAAATCCTCCAGTTCAGCGAAGACCTCATGCGGGAGGAGATCCAAAACAGCCTCAGGCAGGCACGATTCTTTTCCATTCTGCTTCAGGATGTGACGAGTATAGAGAGCAAGGATCAGATCCCAGTTTTCATCAGGTCTGTCACAGTAGAAGGGTACCCACAAAAGCACCTCATCGGGTTCTTACCATGCGACATGGATACAGAGAATCTGTTTTACATGCTTCTGTCAGAGTTGCGAAACAAGTGGGGTCTGAGGATGGAGCACTGCAGAGGACTGACTTATCTGGTCACAGGCAGCATGTGTCAGAAAATGCGAGACCTTACCTCCAGGATTCTGCAGGAGTTCCCACAAGTAGTTCTGTCACCAAGCGACCCATATGCCTTCAACATATGGATTATTCGCTGCATGCCCGTGCCCTCTATTCAAAGCGTTGCTAACACTGTAGAGGAGGTGGCCTCGATACTCAGGAGAACACCAGAGCTGTGCAAAAGATTGGAAGGAAAGATCCAGATGACATATGGGCATATGAAAGGGGAAGTGGACAGGATCAAGGCAGCCGTCGCTGAGAATTGGGAATATGGCACCGATGCCTTCCAGACCATGTTGGACATCCTGGAGCCCTTCCTGAACTGCATCAACGAGATGATTTCAAAGGTAGACGAAGATACTGCTGAGCAGATGGCCAAGCTCAAGCCAGTTCTGAAGAATTTCAATTTCATCATCACACTTGTTGTTCTGAAGAACACCCTCTGTTGTGTGAGCATACTCAACTCGAGTCTCAGGGGAATAATTAGCATCAGCAGTACGTTGCAGTACACGATTTCCAATGCCTTAAAGCTGGTAAGCAAATACCAACAGGAGCTTGCAATATTCCACAGGAAATGGTTTTCAGATGCAATTGGCAGGGCAAAGAAGCTGGGAGTGGAGGTCATCAAGCCAGAGACGGACCAAGGAGACACGGCCGAAACGCCACTGGAGGACCTTTACAGAGAAACTCTGAGCCGGCCTATCTTGCAGTATCTTGTTGCAGAGGTGAAGAGAGTGTTCAGCACAGAGATGGTGAGGATTCTCCGCTGGCTCTCGTTAGTGCCATCTTACATGGCTGACCACAATTTCAGCATTCGCAGAGATAAAGTAGCAGACGCCAACTTGAACAACCTCGCAAGGCCTGACACATTCTATGAAGAGCTTGGTTGCTGGGAGGTGAAGTGGAGGCATGCGAGCAAGCGCAGAATCCTACCGACCACAGTGTTCGCAACACTCAAGATTCCAGATATTGGGTTCTACCCGAATGTGCAGAGCCTGCTGCGGGTGTTGGGCACTGTTCCATGTGTAAATGCAGAGGCAGATGTGTATGGTCAATACCATATGGTACTGGAGCGGTGCCACTCCTACCTGAGAGCCACACCAGAGGACCAAAGACAATGCAGCATGGCATACGTCTACGTGAACCAAGATGTGCACTTCAATGTCGAACAAATGGTGGACTCGTATGTCCAGAAGCATCCAGACATCCTGCAATTGCTGCAAACGGTTAGTCGATTTTCATTAGCATTACCCTCTTCAGTGATAAAACAACTGTTCTCCCTGAAATGACATTCTACTTTGTGTGTGTTTTACAGGATGATGACACAAAGGAGAAGCCTCCCCAAGGTGAGATGCCTTTGAAATAATTTCTTTAACATTTCAGCATGCAGCCATTTTGGTGAATCACACAGCTATTCTATCACATAATACACCAAGGGGAATGTTCCCAAAATAGAGCTCTAGACATTTAAAAATGTGTTTTTGATCTAAATTACCATTGTACTCAAGTGGAAACAACTTGGGCAAGTTTAATGATAATTTCATTAAACTACAATCTTAAATATGCCAATTAGCTTATTTACTAATGTGTTAAACTGTGATGTCAACTCACTAGACCTTTTTCGACTCATTTCAGTTGCATCCCATGGGAACCATGCTGAAAAGGACACTGAAGAAGAATTACAGTTCCTAAACCTAGAGATGGATGCCGAAAGGCTTGTGGAGCTGAAGTGCGCAGAGACTGACCGAGATTCTCTTAAATCTGCTTTGCAAGCTGCAGTGACGGCTGCATACAGCAGCCAAAGCAGGCAACATGGTGATGCTTCTGCTCAGGAGGGAGAAGCCGAGTATGTGACCAAGTCTGAAATGAAAGAAGTTCTCACTGTGTGCGAGAAGGCCGTCAGGGAGGGAATCCTCTTGGAAGTGGGGACGTCATTTTTTTCCTTGTTCATCGACTGCGTTGTGAAGTTTGGGGAGAAAGACTATCTTCCACTCTTCCTGAGGTTTGTGGACAGTTTTGATGTCATGCGATTGGAGTTGATGGGATTCCTTGAGGCAGATCTTGATGTTGATGCCATGGTACAGCGTCTGCTGGAAATAGTAACCGTTGAGTGGAGTCTTGATTTGAAAAACTGCAGAGGTCAAGCATACTTGGGCTCTGGTGATGTTTCCTACAAGCTGAAAGCCTTTGCCTGCAAAGTCCAGGAGAATCATCCTCTTGCTATAAGCACACACTGCTCTTCTTACTCTTTCAACACATGGTGGTCAAAATCCATCCCAGTGCCTGCTGTTAAGAGAGCCCTGGATACATTCGAAGAGGTTCTGATGTTTTTTGGCAGCAGCGCTACTCTACAAAAACAGCTCGACCATGTGATAGCGTTTGGTCTGAGAGAGAGCTATGAAAAGGTCCAAGAGCTACAGGGGAAGTTCTGTGCCCTTTGGCAAGAGAAGCATGACTCGTATGAGGTGTTTGTGCAGATGCTGGAGCCCCTGGTTGAATGTCTGGAGAAAATCAAAAATAACCCACAGAGATGGAAAGCCTTTGTGTCCGACCAAGCTGTGGCACTCCTCCGCAAGGTAATGGAATTTGATTTCATCATTGCCATGGTGGCCCTGAAGAATACATCCTCTTTCACCAGAGAGCTGAGTGCAGGTCTTCAGAAGGACCACTTCAGTGCCGCATCCCAACTTTGCCAAATCAGTGGAATCGTGGCCACTCTGAACCGAGTAAAAACAAATATGAAGGTGTTCCATCAGAACTGGTTTGACGAGGCCTGTGCAATGGCACAGAGTCTAAGAGTGCAGATTGAAGTGCCTGAAAATGCCGTACAGACGGCAAGAGACGGCATGATGAAGCCAGTCGGTTTTTACAAAGATGGCTTAAGTGTACCTCTAGTAGATAACCTCATCAATGCCGTAAAGGATCATTTTTCAGAGGACCACAAAGAAGCTCTCAACTTCCTCTCCCTCGTTCCATGCTCGGTCACAGTGAGTTACATGTTTGAGAGCCTGAAGTCGAAGCCTCCTCTCTACAGTGGTGATCTTCCTGATGCTGACAACTTCTTCACAGAGCTGTGCTGTTGGAGAGTAACATGGAAGACCAAAGTTGCGTCCGTGACCATCCCAGGCTCAATATTTCACACCCTGCGCCTGCCACTCATGCAGTACTTTGGCAACATCAATGCCCTGCTGAGGATCATGTCCGTGCTACCAAGCACAGCGCTGGAGGACTGCGGTGTCATAATGCGCCACAAGAAGTTCAAAGAGTATCTGAGAAACACAAATCCCAAAAACAGGTCCCCGTGCTTGGCTATGCTGCAGGTGGGCACGGACTTCAGCAGAGACCTGGACCGCATGGTGACCCAGTGTTTGAAGGTTACTCCACAAGCTTTGGAGGGTATATGTCTGGTACGTGCTTGTATTCTTTCATAGAAATGGCAGTGTGCGTTTTATATATATATATATATATCTATCTATCTATATCTATCTCTATCTATCTCTATCTATCTATCTATCTATATATCTATATATATATATATATTCATTCCCGATATTTTATTAATTCTGAATGCCGGACTAATTTGTATTTCCCTCGGTGTATTCACAGGACAAGGAATCCAAAAGTTTCAACAGAAACTCTGAAAACAATATGGAAGGTATGATTGTTTACATGTGTTTTTTTTTAAATATTATTACATTTAGTACACTAACTTTTTTTTTCTCCATAATTTCAATGTTTGTC
>NW_022280048.1:7243688-7331505 GCF_004355925.1 Anarrhichthys ocellatus | reverse complement strand
ACCCTCCCCGATATATTTAGTTGATTGTGTCAAGGAGGAAGCTGAAGAGCCTAAAATGAATCAATCTCCTGACAAAGTTGAGGACCAGGACATGAAACCAGCAGATGAGAATGGGCACTCGGGAGATAATCGTCAAAGTCTCGCCACGGTATTCAAACTGGCCACACTTCTGGGGAAAAAGAATAGCGGTCTCTCTGACCTCTCAGAGGAGGACCGAGAGCTTTTCATCCAGGAGCTCAGCATGTGCCACTGGTTTGGAAATGAGGGCAAATGGGCGCCTTCTATAGGTGACGATGAAATGGTGAACCTCCTCATAAATGGAATCAGAGATGTCATACTCAAGGAGATACAGGAATCACCGTTCTTCTCACTTATCACGGACAAACCTGTTAAGATTGACGACAAGATCCACCTGCCTGTTTTTGTCAGGTTTGTTGGAGAATCGGCTCCAAAAGTAGAGCTCATGGGTTTCTTACCATTTGATGAAAGCTGTCATGTTGATACACAAGCGAATAACCTCGCAAAGATTCTCACCGAAGACTGGGGCTTACCAATGTCTCAGTGTCGTGGACAAGCATTCATGCACTTGGGCTCAGGTTATCAAAGCCTGAAGAAAATGTCTTTGGATTTCCTCATGAGCTATCCTCTCGCTGTTGTGACACCCAGCGAGTCTTGCGGCCTTGCCCATTGGCTGGCAGGAAGTGTGCCTTGCCCTTCAGTAGCAAAAATGTTTGACATCACAGAAGACCTGCTGCTGTTCTTTGATGAATCTCCTTGTCTGGAGGGACAGCTGGCGCAAGCTGTTGATGAGCTATTGAATTTGCCAAGAGAGGCCCTGGAGGAAATGCCAGAAACATGTTGCTCGAGGTGGAAAAAGAGAGAGGACTTCTTTGACATACTCGCTGACACATTAGAGGGCATCCTCAGCTGCCTTGATGCTGTTAGCTCGAGTGCCATAGGTGCCAAGTCAATGCATGCACAAGTTCTCTCCACCGCTCTGAGAAATCTGGATTTCATTGTCACCCTGGTGATTTTGAAGAATGCTTGTGCTCCCCTACGTAACTGTAGCACTGTCTTCCGCTGTGGAAACCCTGCTGATATTCTCTGTGAAGTGGAAAAAATCCCCTCGATCATAGAGACTCTTAACAAGATGTTAGACAATGTGAGCACTCTGCACTCCACTTGGTTTGAGCAGGCATTCCAGCTAGCAACCAAGGTAGCTCCTGAACAAGTGTGCTTCTCAGAGGAAGCCAACAGCTATGAATCTCCTGAGATCTACTACAGAGAGAATCTGAGCGTCCCTCTCCTCAAAAGTCTTGTCGATGAAATGAAGTACAGCTTCTCAGACAGCCACTTAAAGGCCCTGTCAGTCCTGTCCTTACTGCCCTCCTGCAATCCACAGCCCATTGTGCCGGAGACCACAGACAAGCCATTCAGCCTCTACCTTGCAGATCTCTCTGAGCCGGAAGCAGCCGAGCAGGAAATCAACGCATGGGCCACAGTCTGGGAAGAGAAATACCAGGATGCTGCTCCTCCATCATCCATCGCTGAAACACTAGTCCATCCTGAGTCGATAAGCCACCCAACTGTTACCTCACTGCTTAGGCTAGTAGCGGTCCTGCCCAGTGTCAGTATGGAGTGGGACCTGATGAAGACCACTCTGAATTCCATGAGGGATCTGTTAAAAAACACTGTATGCAAAGGCAGCAGAAAGGACCACGTGGTGCTCCTCTCCCACTGCACGACTCTGCAGAGACTGCCTGAGGTCATTGAGAAGTGTATGGAGGTTGATCCAGAGAGCAGTCCATGTCTATCCCAGGTAAATTAACAATGATTTAAGAATGTTCTTTGTTTCTTGACCATGTTGTAAAAGAAAACAAAGTTAGAACATTTTAACAGCCATTCTAATCATCGCCACATGTTCTTTTAGGTGATGGGAACCTTGCAAAGACTGAATTTGGACAGCGGTAAGTCCATTCATGGCAACTTTATTATCAAGAATCCAATTGTCTTTGATTGTAATTATGACATGACAAAAAAATGCATTTGTATGTGAGGCATGAACATTTATTTTCATTTTTTAAAGCAGGGGGCTTTAAAGCAGAACCAGCACCACCAACAGAATCGCATGCCTCCATTGTAACTGAGAAGCCTCCTGGTGGAGAGGTGAAATCGGCTGATAATGAAGTGATACTGGAGGTCGCACAGGGACCAAGAAAAGCAGTGTCTTTCTATGAGCCACAACTGCGTGAACAAATCCTCAAGGAACTCTGGGACTCTCAGTTCTTTACAGTTATAACTGAGCAAGCTGTCGAAATTGACGGCGAGCTCTACGTCCCGTTGTGCATCAGGTACTTAAACAAAGAGGACATCCAGTGTGAGGAAACGCTGGCTTTCATCCCTTTTGGCGAAGACACAGTTGTCTTGGCAGATGCTATAGAGAGCGCCCTGTCTGAGAAGTGGGGGCTCAACATGGAGTACTGTAGAGGGCAGGCCTTGCTGAGTGTTGGTGAAGTCGGAGCTCAGATGAGGGCTGTAAGTTTAGCCATAGCCCAGAAATACCCCCAAGCTGTAAGAACAGTCAGCTCTGCGTTGTCTCTTAATGTATGGCTGGCTAGGTCGTCTCCCGCTGTAGAAGCAGCGGACGGAGCAGTTCTCATAGGTAAAATATTGCATTGGCTCACAGAGGATGTAGAACGCCAGAACAAACTGGAAGACATGATCATTCACGTGTTCCAACAGGATGAGGTAAAGGGCAACGAGCTGAGGGACAAGCTCATCAAAAACTGGGAGAAGAGTCATGACATGCACGAGGTGATGGTGGAGGTTTTAGAAGCTGTCATGCTCTGTTTGAATGAGCTGAAAGGGGAGGGAAGTGCTTCGAACCGGCAGCAAGCATCGCAGTTGTTCGATGCAATCCGAAACTTTGAGTTCATCCTGTCAGCCGTGGTGCAGAAGAACATCTTGAGTGTCACTAAAAAGCTAAGTCAGTCCCTGCTGGGAAAACCCTTAGACATGTTGCTTGCTGTGAATCATTTGCCTGACCTCAAAGCATCCCTCAGTAAACTGAAGAGTGATATTGACACCCATCACAAGGCCTGGTTTGAGGAAGCCACTGCGCTGGCCTCTAAACTCCATGTAACAATGATGCATTCGGTGCTTCTAGAGCCATTGAGTGAGTTTTACAAGGAATCAGTAAGCATGAAGGTCGTAGAGCACTCAATAGCAGAAATTGACGACCTCTTCACAGAAAAGGTATTGGATACCTTGAGGTGTCTGGAGATTGTGCCTTACGCAATGTCCAAAGTAGAAACCAGCATTCTTAGCGGTCTTGTGTTCCGCCTGTACAAGGAGGATTTGCCAGATCAGGTCTCGCTTCACAGTGAGATGAAGTCGTGGAAGGAGAAATGGTTGGATCCCCTGGCAGGCTATCTCCCGACTACCGTGCTCGATACGCTCAAGACGTCGCAGATAAGAAGTTTCAGTAACATTGAAACTCTCCTCAGACTCCAGGTGATCTTGCCGTTTTCAAGGAGGGAGAGCAAATTTAGGCAGGGAAAAAGAAGCTTACAGGAGTTCATACAGCAGGAAAAGCGACCCCTCACTGAGCTACATCCTCTGTAAGAGATGCAGGTCTTCCGTCACTAGCTGGCAGATTTGAGCGCCAACCATACCTAAGAACTAATGTGTCTCAACCCTAATTGAGGTCCCATGTTCTGAACTCAATATTTCTGTGTACATTATTGATCTGAGTTCTTTGAGATTTCATTTTGTTGTTATCATGCAAACTAAGCCCGATGTTCATTTTTTTTTTTTTTTTTTTTTTTTTTTTTTTAAATCCTGTAGTTTGTACAGTTTTACTGCTCAATGGGACCAATATCTTGGCAAAAAAAAAAGAGCAATGCTTGTGTGCCTTGATGCGAAACAAATAATTCACCCCATGTATCATGATAATTCAGATGTTGAATAATGTCCCATTGGCGTTGGCTGACTTCTGTATCACGGTCATGACCTTATTATTATGATTAAATGCACCCTTAACCTTTCCTGGGCACAAATAGAAATGGTTAGTTCCATCATGTCTTCTGATGATTTCTCATGTTTCCTGTCTCTTTGCAGGAATGAATTTGCTGTAAACGTATCTTTTGAAAGAATGTTTCCTCAATAGGAAAACCTTCATATATATTTGTCAAAAAAAGTAATAAAATTCTCCAAAAATATTTTTTGGCTTCTGTTTCTTTTTTTCTTTTCTTTTTGAAAGATGGATGTACAGTCGTCCTCCATATGTAGTCATGTCTGTAAGTCAACACAAGATGGCGCAGTGGGGCTGTAAATGGCCTGAAGAGGAAATGACTGGATCTGGTCAGATGTGCTTCTCTAAATACATGAATATACCTGCCAGTTTATCAGTAAATGTAATTTGTAAATATTGAGTCATAATACCTGCAGGAACGGTTTTGCAGTAATTAAATTTTTTAATTGATCCAAAAAGGTCCCATTGAAATACTAGATCTCTTCTGCCAGGTAGTCCTGGTAATGAAGTCCAGCTGGGCAGATGGAAGTCCACGTGCAGTTATTCTGTTTAGTATTACTCTTTTGGTAAACTAAAAAAAAGCACAACTGCAAACAACCTGTATGAGTTTTGAGGTTTTTTTTAAAGCTAAAGTATAATTTGCTGCGATAAGCTTACGGGGCATTCCAATCGTGTTCAATACAGTCTGCCGGGTGTTAATGATTGGTGTCTGGCAGTTCACCCTCTTGGGCATAATCTGTATTAAATTAAAAAATTAAAAACTTTCATGATTCACTCACCGATCAACAAGGGTTTGGAGGGAGGATTGTTAAGGTCATACAACCACTGTATTATCTCAAGATACCTGGTAAATATTTATTTTACAATTACCTTTTGTCCTCAAAGTGTAAAGCTTCTGCAATGCTGGGTATGCGAGAGAGACCGGTTCAACTCGTATTTGCCAGTAATGCAAATCGAGGCTTCGGGGCTCCATTGTGGCTCTGTTAATATGTAATTTTAAGAACAAGTGTATTCTGTGAGTGCTGTGGCACGGTGTCTGGCTTTCTTGTCAATTATTTGCTATGAATTCCAATCTGGTGTATAAACCTTCATGAGAGGAATTGCAATAACACACAGCTTTTGAACTGATGATTTCAAAAGCAAGGGCCTGTTAGACGTTAGTGTGTACGGCCTTGTTTAAGCCATGCGTTTTCTTTCATATAACTGTAGGCCAATACCAATGTCCGCCCAAATGTTATACTGAATTTAAAGCTGATGACAAATAGCTACAATAGCTTTCCTGATTTATTCTAGTTTTCTTCACTAGAACAGCTGGCAATATGCCGATCTTATTAACTGAATAAGGCTATACTGACACAATACCCCAGGGCTTATTTAAGTCACTTTAAATTCAAGTTAAAGACATGATCCAGAGGACTAAATTGATTTATTTCCCCCCCGTTTTCCCCTGAAATATTCTACAGGTTTCATGAAAACAAAGACCACTGCTGTTAAAAACCCTTCCACATACATAAACTCTGTTTGTTGACGTGAAGCTGCCTTATCTTTTAACACCGTTAACCCCACTGAGTGCACTTTTTTTTTAATAGAAACATGTATTCTTCCTGTGAGCTGTAACAGCAGATGCCTCCCTGACAAAGCCCTGATTGTCGGTGCTCAGCTCAGTGTGAAAAGGAGCATCTCCGTGTCCCCGCTCAGCTGCTGAGCAAACGGATCTGTCTCCTCTGTGCACGGGGCCCCACAGCGGCTGAATGCAGCACACAGGCATCGTCTCGTAACCCCATCCCTACGCTCTCTCCTCCAAGAGCGACGTGCCTCCTCCAAGCTGGGTTTCATTTATTTACACGTTGGATGCAGAGGTGGACTTTGTTATGGTTTAAATCCTCAGGTGCAGCCAGTGTGCTTGAGCATGAAGAACACATCCTCCATCTTTAAGCAAAACAAGGTATTGCCATAATTGACCCGTGCACCAGGTTTCCTGCTGGAAGTCAAGGTTCTGCACTGATGTAAGACCCGTGGCACTCCGTAATCATGTCCATACACAGCCAGGATTTAACTACACTCTGGAGGGGAAGACACAGGGCTTAAGTGGATTTTATTTCAAGGTTCCCTTTCAGGGAAAATTGGCAGCACAGGCTGGGATTCAGATCCTCGCCATATTACGAGCAAAACTTTTGGTTTGAATTATTCAGATGTCAGCTCGTTGATTGTTCTCTTTAAGAACACATCATTTGTACTTGCCATAAAGCTACAGGATTTAAACTGTAAGTGAAATGTGAAGGGCTGTCTTTGGTGAGTGTGTTTAACCGCTACTGAGGTGTAGAAGGGTTTATCCGATCATAAAGCAGTACCTGTGCAAAAGCATGCATTTATTTGGGCCTGAAACTTGCAGCTTGGTATTTCAAATGCTTTTGTAATCCTCAAAGAAGTAGGATTTAATCATTTATAAGGATGATCTGGTGCTCTCACGCCTCCACCAACCGCAATCTAAAGGGCCAAATTCATAAGAACCAGATGCATCTATAGCACTGTCTGGAGGCCTGCAGGCGGGCTGATGCCTGTCCTTGTGATTCGTCTAACGCTCTTCTTCTTTACCAGGACGTGCGATCAGTGACCACCCCCCAGACTCTGCTGAAGCCATCACCCCACCCACATGGTTTACCTCAACCCCCTCTGCCCTCAACACCTCTTGCTCTTCTTCAGCAGCACCTCCTCAGACGCAGCGATGTGGCTTCGTACGGCGTGATGAAGGACCTGTGTGAGACAGCGCTTGACGCTGGAAGCGATGTCTATCTTTATAGGGAAAATACACCCCGAAATATAACTCACATATGTTTGTTCTGCCGTGATGTATGGCTCGGTTTATAATTCACGACTTGGACCAGATGAACGTCAAAGAGACGGAGATGATGTCACGAGACATATCGTGCAGCTGCTCCACAGACAGTAAATAATAAAACAAGATATTAATATAATATAATAATCCCAAGATATTTTAGTGGATTATAGGTTTATGGTAAGTGCTGCTCTACATTTAAATATAATTTACTGGAGGACTATATCTATTGATACAGTCACTGATTGTGTCAATGAAACTAATCCAAATCCTGTCACCCGATGACATCATCAACAAATGTCTCGATCTTCTAAAATGACTTCATCACTGGAGTAAACAAATGCAATAAATGCTCTATTTTAGGGTGTATTTTCCCTTTAAAGCGTGTTTTGTTCTCATGAAGTGAATGGACCCATTTAACTCAGATTTATGACAATCTGATGATATGACAGGCCCGTGATGTGATTAATTACTTGTGTTACTGGAATCCACTCCTCTCTTGGCTGGTTAACCCACAACGCAGGCAACCTTTCGTAACCCTTTAGGTTTTTTTTTGGAAATGGTCCTCCGGTGCCGGTGAACTCCTGGGCTTCATGAGCACACAGGCCCTGGTGCAGGCTCCCTGTAGGACCACATGACGTGTTCAAAAGTGCCACCCATCTGTCACTTGAAAGGGGCTCCGTCCTCAAATTACAATAGAGACAGAGGTTGTAAACAAATGGCGTACGAAAGATGTGGGTCCAGTCAGGCAGATTGGAGGAGGCTTGTTGTTTCTGAGGCGATCCCCACTGTGAGCTTTCAGAGGAGGGACACCGGAGGGTGATTGGATTTTCACATGGCTGATCCGAAAGCTGTCGCTGTCGCTCTGCAGGTCTGATTTGACCCTTGGAATACCGTTGGTAATCCATAACGTTCTTGTTATTTGTCAATAATCAGCTGGCAGCAGAGCCCTGCACCGTTCACCGTTTGGTTGGGGATAAGAGGCTGAATGAAAGCTAACCGTTACGGATGTGGTTCACTGATGGTTTCCATTTGAAAATTCCCTTTTAAGTTCTGGCTTTATTGTATTTATGTTGAGCCTGTTAATCAAGCTCCTGGCTTTGATTTTGATTGGAAATCTATCCACGGTCAAATGGGTTGAGTTGGTAATCGAAAACAGACAGAATGAACGTACCTCATCAGAGATCAACCTTTATTAGTTTATCATTGTGGTCATTTTATCAAAAATTGACAAAATAAAAAGGGAGATTTTCAGATTTAAAAAATAAAAAGATGACCTTTTTTTCCGACGAGGGTTTGGCATTAAAACTGAACTAAGTTTAGAACATACATCTACTTCGTCATCTTTCATCTCCCTTTTAAATCTTGAAACATTTATAGGAGCAAAGAAAATAGATTTAAAACATTCAACATGTTTATTTGAAAATATTAGTGCTGATCATTGGAGCCCAGTTTGGGTTTATCTGTATCCTGATGGGAGCATGGGAGGATTTTCCAGGGGCATAATAGTAACTCTGCACCATTCAGTCTCTGATCCTCCTGGGTGAAAGTTGAGTGCCCCCCCCCCCCTTTTTACTCCGTGAGCCTCCAGATTTGTGATATTGGCTCGAGCCTCTTGAGATCTGCGGCACAATGGCTCAATGCGGTGAGACCGAGCACTCATTGCTCTCAGACATTATGCCAGAGCTGGGCAAACTCCATTCTTTATTCAAGCAATTTTAAAAACTGTATATTTTTTCCTAAACATTTAAACCGTGACACTTTTGCAACACAAGAATTGTGATATCCAATTTTGCACATGCAGCGTTTTACCAAAGGCAAATAAAGTACTGTTTCTATTTATGTGAATTTACAGTTTGTGTTCTTGAAATATTTCATTGGGATTATGATATCCCATAATTTAAAGGGATTTATCTAATTTACTGATTGAAAAAACTTCCAGCTCAGCCTCAAACCACATCTGGATCAAACAACAGTGTGCCGAGAAAAAGAAGAAAAGTAGAAATAGAAATAGAATGTAAGTTTTGGAAACTTTGAAATGTTTTTACTGTTAATATAATAGGGCAACTTTTCATGCACATTGTAGGTTTTCCTCCAGTAATCCCACCATGTCGAAAGCAGATTATCGTAACAGTTAAAAAGGACAATGTAACGTTATATCCGTAGAGACGGGTTTGATCCTAAACGCAGCTCTGATTCTGCCATTATGTGACATGAATTATTTCATTTTCATGAACTCCAGTGGCTCGCTTATCCCCCCCTCCGTCTCCCTCAGAAGGTGGTCACCCCCACCGCGTTGCTTGGAAGGTGAGATGTGAAGATCAAGGGGCTGTGTGTTGATCCTAGCTCAGGAATGGAGAGCCTGAGTGTAAAAAGTCTCTCGGGTAGGACGGGCCTGGTCCTGCTGGAAGCTCCAACGACTCACACACACACACACACACACGCTCCGACCTGTGCCCATTCGCAGTTGACTGCCATGTAAAACACTGGAACCCCGGGATCACAGCCCTGTAAACATGGAGCTCTCGTACCGTGTGTAAAACGTAACAGTGGACCCTGTTTGGCCAACAGATTCCAGCACACGATCCGGGTGTTCCCCAGAGGAAGAGGGCTTGTTGTGATCTGTAAATGTGTCCGCTCCAGAGACGGCACGACAACACCTGATCTGCTGTTTCCCCGGGCGGAGCAGCTAGCAGTGCACGAGGGCCAGCCGTGTTAGCTACACCAGTCTCAAGGTCAAGGTCTGGACAACAGCTCACTATTGCCTTTGTCTGAGCGCTGGAGGTGCAGCAGATTCTCTGGGAAACTGCGCGTTACTTTCCCCACAGCTGGCTCTGCAGCGTATCACTTACAGTGTGGTTCATATTTAAGGAAATCAGCCGGTGCAGGAAAACTAGATGTGACTTTAAGAAGGTTTTATTTTGAAAAAATGTAAAGAATACGTTTGGTAGCATTAGCAAGCGCGTGTGTGCGCTTAGAATACCGCATTATCATGTCACATTGTATTACAGTACCTTGTAACTATTATATGGTATTTTCACAAATTAATAAAAAGAGTGTCGTTGGGAAGTCAGAGCATGTTCACATTTCAAATTGGAAATTATTCCCGTATCTAAAAAACCGATAATATATCAGTGCAGATAAAAGGGTGTGTCTGTGCCTATACTCTTAGAAACATCTATTATGAAGTCAATGTGCAGGGCAGAGTTTTACCACAGACCTCAATGGATTTGGATGAAAAGTACGAGGGACCTTTACAATTTAAAGAATTATTCAATTATTTCATATTTGTTCGCCAAATGGCTGCACGTTTGAAATCAATGGATACAGTAGCCTACATGTCTTGTGTCATTTCAGGTTTTTTTTAACAATAGTGGCACTTTGCCCTCCATTATACCAACACCATATCTGTGAATCCTTTTTTAATCTTAAGAATTAAATATGAAATAACGTTTGGTATTGAATGTTGCCCTTTTAACACTATTGATATAATTATAGCAATTGTTGTGGTGCTAAAATTGATATAGGACTTCATTATTCTATATTATTACTTTTTCAGCAGTGCACTGTTTAGAAAGGCAGTATAACTATTTATAAAGACGATTGAAAACTATACTTAACTGAGATGTTTTTGGTTTATGAAATACTCTATTACACACCATTTAATAGGTTGTATATTCTGTTCTATTCATTTTAAAGTCGTGCAATATACCCTGTATGACTGATTGGTGTCATGAAAATATTTGCTACTATTAAGCGTAATGATAAGGTCACAACAAAGTGTCCTTTGAGAATCTGGCATTTTAATGGCAGTATGATACCAGAGCAGCTATAAAAAAAATGCCAATAGAATAAGGTCAGTGTTTGGACTATTCATCATCACGGACGCACTATAACTCACTCCACTACTCTGTGGGAACATCACGGCTCTATTATATTTGAACTAGGGTACCGATCCAACTGAAAAACGGTGTTTCTTTATGCGCGTATATGTCCGAGTAGCTAAACTCTGCTCCCGTGCGTTCTTATGCTAATGCGGGTCTGACATCAGCAGTGAGATCAAAGCAGGGCAGTGGGTAGTACTTTTAAAGCTGAGTCTGCCCCCCCCCTCAGGCTCAGTCACTCTCTCAGCCCTCTCTGTCCCGCTCGCACTCACCAACACCATGCGTACCTGTCCGGAGCTACTCCACCACCCCGTGCTGGATTTTACTCGTGCGTCTGGCTGATAGCGACAACAGACGACTCACTCTGAGAGGATATTCCGAGATTTTTTTTTTGAATTCTTCTTCTTCTTCTTGTTGTCTGGTTTTGTTCCAACGGTGAAAAGCAGCGCGCGCGGCAAAGGTGAGGAGAAAGCCCTCTGGTCGGAGGAACAGTTATGTTCTGCTGCTGTTAGTGAGCGATGCATAACACGTTTGGGATTGTTGAGTGAGTAAAAAGCCGAGGTTATCTGCTGATAATTAAAGATAAGTGTGGGAAGTTAAGGATAGGAGAAATAACTGCCTTTATATTACAATGATGCATGTTTGATTTATGTTATTATCATAACAGATAGGCCTATTATTATTATTTATTATTATTATTATAACAACTTCCATACAAGCTGCTTCTTTTTGTCTTTAAAGTGAGTTTCTCCTCATGAATACTTCTTTCATTCTCACATCTCGGCAAACAACACTATTACAAAGGTTATTATTAAATATTTATATATCCTTGTCCGACCTTGTGTCAGTTAATCTCCACTGATTCAATCGTTAGGGAAATATGATGAGCAGTCCACTTGGTGTGCCCGGTCCCTGCCCAGCTTATCTTGGCTCGGTGATAGACACACATCGGATGGTGTGTGTGTGTGTGTGTGTGTGTGTGTGTGTGTGTGTGTGTGTGTGTGTGTGTGTATCAGTCTTTATCTTTCAGGGGGGAAACAGGAGCTGCCATTCAGCCCACTTCGGCCAAATGTAAATTTAAACAGTTAAACCGACTAAACAGACGCGACGCCAAGCGGCAAATAAAGACTGTAGGCTAAATGCTCAGTGGATATCTTACTGTAACCAATAGTAGGCTGTATGGAAGGCTGCCTGAGTTTATTATATGAGCCTCCAGGTCAGAGTGCTCGCAAAGCAGTTGGCCGAGTGAGACGAGTTTCACCTCAGCTCATTTAAATAATTAATATCTCACAGTTTCAGCGGAACTGGCGCTTTAGAAGAAAAAAAAAAGAGTTCCATTATCAGTAGTTTTAATGCGGTCTGTTTAAGCTCTCTTCAAAGAGTTGCTTATCGACAGCTCAGCGCTATCAGGTAATGCTCCCGATGCTCTGACGGAAGATTACCGCGTTGATCCCGCTGCTGCCGCTCTTTCTGCTAAATTCTTCACGTGTCCCCGAGTGGAGCACTAGAACCGACTTACAGAAGCTGGTAAATACAGTTGAATAGCAGGGAATAAACCCTGTTGGCCTGAAAGCTTCTGGCGCAAGGTTTTTGCTTTTTAGAAATACCGTGGGTGACCAAAAAACAACAGACAGCAGTATGAAGCCATTTCACATTCACAGAGTAAAGTCAGACTTGTGCCTACTGACACAATCTGCAGGTAGGCCTACAGCTTTGGACCCCTCATTAAAATGCAAGAGATGTCTTTGTCTTAAGGTTTCATTGGAATTACTGGTTCCTTGTGTTTATTTGCATGTAGAAGGAGGTTGAAGCGTTGCATCATGGATTTGTTCTACAGTGTGCTTGAACTCCTACAATAGTGTTGGTGAACTGAAAAGCACTACCTTTCCCCTTTTTTCTATCACATAGTTTTTTTTATTTAATGTGCGCATAATGTTCGAGATTGTCGATGTAAAAGTAAAATAATATTCCATCATCTGAGTATTCCTGTGGTCAGATTTGGTCTGTTTCTAAATCTTCGTGTATAACCTTGTAAGCTTTCCGAGCGTGCGCAAAAGGCTTCCACGCCGCATTCAGCTCATCGGGAAACAAATGCTTAAAAAAATCTGCATTGCCAAGTCCTTGACGTTATTTATGTTATTAATTGCAGGGTTTAGAAGAGGAGGCCGTGCCATGAGAGTTGACTTTCCAGTCTGAGCCGAGAAGCCCGAACGGCCCCCTTTGTGTTCGTGTCCTGTGTGTGAACTGGAGCCACCGTCCCACCATGAGGAGCAGCTCTCATGTCCTGCCTCTTGGTGTGCTCGCAACTCTGCTGCTGTCTCAGGTCTGCTCCGGCATCAAATGGCTGTAAGTATTCTCAGGAGGGCGCCGTCTCGTTCTTCGGGGCCTTCGCATTCAAACAGCGTCCAAACAGACGACGTCATGAAGATACGCAATATTATATTATGCGTCCGTGTGCTTCTGTGTTTTATGGAGAATGGAGGGGCCCTTGGCAGCTTAGAAATGGGCCCCAGCATTCCTCTAGTTGCTCCTGATCAAGGGAGGGGCCATTGCGTTCTGTACATGTGTATCTGATGAAGGGGACAGTAGATTAGCGAGGGTTTCTGAGAGAAATGAAGGGAAAACATTTCAGTAGAAGGAGCTCTAAGATCAAAAGCCCCCCCCCCCCCACAAACACACACACACACACACACCAGCTGTTTAATATGAAGAAGATGAGAATAGAGAATAAGGCGGAGGTGATGGGGCGTCATGGCGGTGCAGACAGTGCCATTGTGTGTAGTCTAGTTCGGCCTCAATCAGTGTAAAAATAGTGTGTGCTGCAGAGGGATGCTGCAATGCTGTAAATGTTGACCTGAAATGTTGCCTGTACTGAGCACCACGCTGTTTTTATGATACAGTAAAAGTAAACAATCATTTTGGAAAGTCCGTAAAATTCCCAAGCTATTTTTTGAATTTGCTTATGTTTCAATTGAATGTTTTGCATGGTTTTGGTTGCTGTTCTCATAAACGCTTTGGGTTTTTTTTATCCCCGTGCCTCACGTCTGAGCTCTTAAAAAGACTAAACTTTCTGCTTGTGCTTCCATGGCCTCTTATCAGAGCGAGTGCTTGTAAGTCTCACAGCGGGAGGACTTAAGCAGATGTGCCCATGAGAGCTGGGGAAGGCATGTGCTAAATCGAAGCCCTCTTACAGTCCTCATAATGCACAATGCACAACGCAAAACAGATGCGGCTGTAAACACCTGTGAGTGCCGGGTTACCACCAACCCAGCGGAGTCACAGCTTATCATTGGGCACCGAGCGGCGGCCCCCTCGGCCCCCTTAATGCAAAACAGGCCGAGGTGCAGGCTGCGCCCCCTGGTTCTCACGAGCTCTCTGCAGACACGGAGAGCAGAGATCAGAGCTAACCTGCTCCGCCTGCGGTTTCTCTATTAAGTTAATACTCAATAACTTTAGAACGCTTAAAATCAAAAAGTGCACCCTCTTAATAGTGCGTAAACGTATGATTCATGTCAAACTGGGGCCACAGAGGACGGCGCTTTCTGTGGTGGCAAATGCGACGGATCTATGTAGTTTCTCATCTGACTGTGGATCTGAATTCAGTGGGATTTTTTTTTATATTTCCTGGAATATCTTGAGGCCTCTTCTGTGCTTTAACAAAACAAAAGCGCTGTGCCAAGAACGTGTCACTTGAATTTTATGAATCCTCGGCTTGACTTTCCTTCGGGATTTTCACTGCGATAACATGGTTCTTCTCCGCAACACATGCCAAAATGTTTCCCCGCCTGAAGCATTATCTCTTTTGAATTTTTCAATTGTTTGTTCCTGATGCATCTCAGGGGCTTGAAATGTGTGTACGCAAGAAACTAGAGCGGCAAACACAGCTCTGTAACTAAAACTCTTTCTGAGCAGCGTAAACGTGATCATTTTACAACTCAGCAATGACATCAACACTGCTTGATAGTATTGTAAAACGCATACCTCTTCCTTGTGTTCATCCCTTCCCTTACAGGTCGATATCACAGGCCCCTGCGTCCTTACACATCAACCAGACCCAGCACTGTAAGCTTCTGCCCGGCCTGGTGTCCTCCCAAGCTCAGCTGTGCCGCAGCAACCTGGAGCTCATGCAAACCATCATCACGGCTGCCCGCGAAGTCAAGAAGACGTGTCAGAAGACCTTTGCTGATATGCGCTGGAACTGCTCCTCCATCGACATCCCCGTCGACACTCAGAAGTATCGGCCGGATCTCGACCGCGGTACGGCCATTATTATAAACCGTTTGGAAGGACGGCGCGGATGCTTTTGTTTCCAAAGAGCCGCTCCAAGTTTTTTTCTTTTTTACCCGCAAGAGTCTGATGTTATTGGTCATGATTGACATTCAATGAATAGCCAAAACCGAGGTTGTCAAGTGCTGCATTTACTGCAGTTCAGAAACTGGTGAAATGATCCTCAGGCCCTTTAACATCTGCATGTATTAACATGACTGCCACATAAAGAGCTTTGATACAGACAAATGTCGTTTTCAAAGATGATTGCCTCATCTTTCCTCTTTCTTCCTGCCAGCCAAATTATTCCATCATTTATTCCCGAGGAGCTTTAACCAGGAACTAGTACTGAAGCTGTTTTTAAATGAGACCCCCACATACAACATGCATTCATTCTGCATGATAAGAAAATAGCATTTTTGATTACCAAAATACACAGCATTATCTGTTTGCTTTGCAGTCCGTCTTAGCTCTGTCTAATGCCCAAAAGGACCTTGAGTCAGCCAGAGGCAGTTGCTGTGTTGTGGGTGTGGGGGGGGGGGACATGGCTGCCATTTGCCAAATGAACAGTCTGCACCAAACAGGAAATGGCTCATCTCTGTCCGGGGATGGCTTTGATCTAACCAGCCCACGGTCATACGTGATTTCTTCCCTTACTTCCAAATTGCTCCCCGGCCTTTAACATATGTGCTTTCCTGTGTGCTCACATCACCCCCACTTACATCAGCGCTCACTCTGCGTTACCACGAGAGGACTGATGGACTATGTTTGATCGTTTCATTTTGTGCACTCAATTTCGTTGTTCTTTTTTTGTTCACTGAGAGCTCTGAGAGGGAAACGGGACAGATGGATTTCAGAGAAGTCGATTATACAGCAGAAGTGCTTTGAGACCGTTGGAACCAACCGGAACCAACATAAATTAAAGCTGTCCATTACACGCCTCATGCTAAGGCTCAAAAAATACATTATGACAAATGATAACATTCTGACAACCATAAAAAAACAAACTAATCTCACAAAACCTAAACGAAATATACTGTTAGCTCCTTATATTGCGTAAATATGATTTAATGTATTACATTTCTGAATCTACTGCTTTGCTACTAATTACTGCTAGAGCTGAAATGATTAGTCAATTAATCAATCAAACAGCAAAATAATTGCAAGTATTGTAATAATTGATTAATTATTTAAGTAATTTTCAAAGAAATGCCCAAACACCTTCTAACATCTTCTAAAATGTGAGGATTTGTTGCTTTTCTTTGTCTTGTGTGACAGCAAGCTTGAGTTTTGCACTGTTTGTTGGACAAAATAAGATAACATCATCTAGGTTTGTGGGATATTGTGACAGAAAACTTCACTATATTGTGATATTTAACAGACCAAAACATTCGGGGACTAGGACCAGGTCTTCCTTTATTTTACCATAATTTAGTTTTTATCTTCTTTGTGTCGACAGGAACCAGAGAGTCTGCATTTGTCTATGCCCTGTCTGCAGCGACCATCAGCCACACCATAGCACGGGCCTGCACCTCCGGAGATCTGCGGCTGTGCTCGTGTGGCCCTATTCCTGCGGAGATCCCGGAACCGGGCTATCGCTGGGGCGGCTGCGCTGACAACCTACACTACGGATTGATCATGGGCTCCAAGTTCTCTGACGCGCCCATGAAGATGAAGCGTGCGGGCTCCCACGCCAACAAACTGATGCACCTACACAACAGTGAAGTCGGAAGACAGGTAAGCGATGTGGCCGTACTTTTGCTCGTTTAAAAATAAGTGCAAAAATGCAAATAAATGTTTCCTAATATGTTTTAAATTTTTTTTTTTATAATGGGCACCTCATTATAAATTGTAAATGTATTTGTGTACAATTTATTATAGAGGTGTTCCAACACCGATACCAGTAAACAAAATGCCTTCGTTACAGCCTGAAACACTGGATCGCGTATCAGCGAGTACGTGATTCAATATCACGTTATCATTTCATTTAACAGCTGATTAGCGCTACACAGGAACAACAACCTGATCCGTACAGCCTGCCCTATCGCTACTGCACATGTATAAACTAGTACTACACGCCTGGGGTTAAACACTCCTGTGCACGTTTTCTTCCTCATATTGCTACATCGTGAACAACAAAAAGGAGAGCTAGTAAACGTTATATTAACGCACTGGTATCGGATCGGTACTTAGTATCTGTCGATACGCAAGTTCAGGTATCGAAATCGGTATCATGAAGGGAAAACTGGAATCGGTAAACATCTGTAATTGTATTTGACTGACATGTACTCTCTTATATGTCGTCATGTCTAGGCATTGAGAGAGGCGCTGGTGATGAAGTGTAAATGTCATGGTGTGTCCGGCTCCTGCTCCATAAGAACCTGCTGGAGAGGCCTGGAAGACCTGAGGGAGATCGCCATGGACCTGAAGATCAAGTACCTGTCGGCCACCAAAGTGGTTCACCGGCCCATGGGGACGCGCAAGCAGCTGGTGCCCAAAGACATTGACATCAGGCCGGTGAGGGATAACGAGCTGGTCTACCTGCAGAGCTCCTCGGACTTCTGTGCTAAGAACGAAAAGCAGGGCTCCATTGGCACCCAGGACAGGTGAGAGCGCCGCGTCGCGTCCTTGTGTTTGACCGTGCATGAGAAAGAGGGGGATATTTGGTAGCAGTGATGGTGTTAGATTCGTTAGCACGACTCACTCAGCTGAGAAAGAGGAAGTGACTGATCCTGGATGTCTGCTCGTCCAGGATGCTGACTCTAGCGAAGTGCTGTCCTGTCTGGTGGTCCCGTTTCGTTTGCAGGCCGGCTGATAACAACCAGCGGCCCCTGAGAGTGCTCCGTCTGTGGGTTGTCTGAGCATGTGTCACTGAAAACGCCAGTGCGACTGGAGTCGTCGTCTCGCTATCTAATGACTAATGCCGTTATTCTTAGGACTGAGTGGACTCGAGCTGATATCGGTTGGAGGGGGCCACACAAATGGGGAAATAGTCCGCCAAAGATAAAGGTTTATTTGCGCCGCTGGTTGGGACAGTGTTAGGTGCTGCTGCTTTGTGCTCCGTGAGAAGCTGGTGGGCAGCGAGGAGCCCATTTGTCTGAGGGCCTGACTCAAGCGGAGATCGGTCTAAACACTATCAGAGGACTTGGGCACAAATATGCAGCACTAGCTTGCAAGCTTGTTGAATTTCTCAATTTTCCATAACTGAGATGCAGAAAAGGACAGCTTGTTTCTAAGGCTTTACAGTCTAGCTTTGAATTTAAAGGCAAATTATGAGGATGACTAGTTAGTTTGCTGAAGTTTCTCTGTTAGTATTAAAACTCGATCCTGTGTAATTTCACCAACATCACCCCGCTGATCATCTGTTTAACCAGACTTTAACAGTTGAGTAAGCCCCTGAGGATAAAAAGCTCCACTAAATATGACTGTCATATCATGTGTCCCTCAGCCATTGGGCCACTCTCCAGATAACCAGAAGACATGCTTCATGTCAAGGACACTGGCTGTGCTCGATGCGTCCGCTGTCTGCAGCCTGATAACGCGGCAGACTCGCACATCCCGCTACATCGGTGCTTTTGCCAAATCAGGAGGCGCCCGCTTTGCTGCCGCTGTTACATGAAGGCGTGACGCTAATGTTTGTGTTTGAGTAAGTGTGAGTGAACATGCGTGGGAATCGATTGTTCCCATATGTCTCAACTAGGGCAACCTTAGCTATACGTGCCACCATTGTCAAGCTGCGGCTTAATCAATGGCACACAATGTTTGCAAGAGAGTTTTTTGGAAATGTATTGTGCCATTGCCATTGTGTGGCCTTTTATTTATGGTAGTTTGATTGATTTGTTTCCTAACCTTGCATTCAGCTAAGACCCGCCCTACTCTGCCTCTGATTGGCTAGAACTTGTTGACTTCTGTGTTGAATTCGTTAAGTTTATTGCTGATGAACCAGATTGGTGGAAGTTTGGTAGGTCAATAACTTCAACTCAGATGTGGATGTTGAAAAATGTTGCTACGCAGGTTAGCTTTCTGGACTGAATGAAATTACAAATCCTTTGGAGATTTAAATGTTGATGTTGGTCATAATTAAACTTAATATTAATCTTAATGTTGATAAGGCACACTGATTAACAAGAGAATTAAAAACTAGCACTTCGTATCAAAGACGCTGCCGACCCCTGGTCTAGACCGATGCTCTCGGGTTTCTCAAACCTCCCTGCGTTCTAACACTCACTCACACAATATCATCTCACTGATGGCCACTTTTTATCGTTATTTACACTTGAACTGACCCCGCTGCTGTCTACATTGTTAGCTCTGACCCATTCACAAGACCTGACAGCTGTGGATAGAACGAGAGAATGTGGGACAGCCAAAGTTCATTTTAGCAGCAGTTCCTGATGGATAAAATGCGATCACTGATACGGAAAAAGTGTCACGGCATTGGGAAGAGACGCGCTATTGAAGCTTGTGCTTTGGTCTTAAATTACTGTGCCTCAGCGTCAACCAGCAGATGTGAACTTCAGAACGCACAGTGCTGTCCTCTTTCTCCATTCACAGCACGGAAGTGATATAACAAAATCATCTCGCTCCTTTTGCGTGCTTCCCGGCTCCCACCAATGTAATAAACCTGTCTTCCTCCATCTCCTTCGCTCCCGCAGCCGCCTCAGTGTCTCCCTCAACACGCTGGTCATTAACACTCTGCCATCATAAAACAATGCAATTATGTGGAGAAGACAAGCTAAAGAAAGGGAGGGGCAGCCCTGTGTATTCAGTGTGATTTACGGCGGGGCTATTCTCTGCTCATTCAAGAGGCTTTAGGCTCCTGAAATGCTCAAAAGGTTGAGGCACACAGGACGGCTCTTTTAAAAGGACTATTGTGTGCTTCGAACAGAATACTTTTGAATGAAGCTGTAAACGTAATTGTTTTAGGCAGGAAACCACACTGAATATCTGAACATTCATAGCTGGTTATTCAGTCCTCCAGAGTACTTTTTCTTCATCTTGTTGAAGCAAATATGTATAGTTGTAACAAAAACTAAATGTCTGATTGAACATTAAACCTTTTTTTGTCTAATTTCAGGCAGTGCAACAAAACCTCCCTTGGCAGTGACAGCTGCGACCTGATGTGCTGCGGCCGTGGCTACAACCCGTACATGGAGAAGCTGGTGGAGCGCTGCCACTGCAAGTACCACTGGTGCTGCTACGTCACCTGCAAGAAGTGTGAGCGGATCGTGGAGAGATATGTCTGCAAATGAGTGTGTGTCGCCGACCGGCCCACCCGCCAGCGGCCCTCTACTTGTACCCAGTCGCCCCCGAGGCTACAGATTAACCAAAGCACTACAATATGGAGAAGGCTTACTTTTGTCTTAAGCTTTAGCATGTTTAACTCAACGAGACCTGGTCTATTCTCGTGTCAGTATCATTTTTTGTATCGAATCTCCAAACTGCCAATTGGGCTTCTGAGCTTTTTTCTCCGCTTCACAAAACCTGGAGGTGGAGAGCGTGGCGACTGTGCCAGTTTAGGTGGTGACCGCCGTCCTCCTGGGTATTTCCTTTTTCTTGTTAATAATTATAAATCCCCCTAACAGGGATGTTGAAAGTCTATTTTATTATATCTCTAATAAAAATAAATAATATAGGATTTTATGCTGGAGGAGAGGGATTTTTGTCTTTCCCCCTCACTAGACAGAGACTTGTGTTTGACTTCATTTCACGGAAATCAAAGGGTTCTGATGGATCTGCGTGGTACTTTTTTTTAAAGGTACTATTAAAACCTTTTTTACTCTGCAACAATGGACAATAGGGGTAAAAAAGGAACACAAAAGGGAACTTCAAAGTACTTTTCAATCATGGAACATTTTTGTGGTTGACGGTTTGGACTCTCGCCATGTCTCCCGTGCGGATCTAGACGTGTCTGCATCCCTGTGGACTGAGAGACGACTATTACGGACTTTGTGAAATGGTGCATTATCTCCTTCATGTCTGACATGCAGTTCAAAATATATTCTATTTTTCAGAGCGTATGAGCTGAACTCATGGATTTTGTAAACCACTGTTGGGTGGGTGTACATACTGTTATTTTGTATACTGAAATAAAGAAAGAAGTATTTATAAAATAATTATTTCACATGGAACTTGCATGTTTTTTTTCTCTTTTACTCTGAACTGCGCCTTTAAGGACGTACCGTGTGGCTCTTCTTACAGAATTTTGGCAAAGACAAATCCATAACCTCCAAGGCTAATTATTTCCAAAGCTGAGCAACATTTATTGTAATGTGTTATAAAATAGGCGTTTGCCACAACTTATAGCACACCGTGATTGTAACTCAGCCCAGTCAGTAGGAGCTGCAGGGTTCAACCTGACAGCCTGTCGGGAATTGCTCTCTGAATCACCCAAACCCTGGGAAAGTGTTTGTTTGGACATTCCTCCTCCTCACAAAGGCCATTGCAAACGGATTTTTGTCACTCCTATCACACTCAAACACCCATCTGTCTGGCGCCAGACCTCCAATGAACAAACATTAAATAAAAAACAAAAAAAACAAAGGCAGAAATCTAATTTATTTGGAGCATATAGTCAGACAGTTGGCCTGTCGGACGAAAGCAGACTTGGCGCTGCGTACAGCCGAGATATTACCCTCTGGCCAGCCGTGTGTTGGTTAAAGTGGTTCTCATGATTCTACGCTGACAGAAATAGCTGTGGAGGGTGTAGGGCCCCATGCTGTGAGCTCACATGATGCATCGCAGCACCGGCCTGCGCGAGCTGCACACTCACTGGAGCTGTAACACTCCCTGACCTCTACCTAGCCTGTGCACACGGAAACAGCCAAAACAATCCGTGCTCTGGAACAACAAGGCCTTATGGAATATTATCACCAGTCATTTCAATTTTAGAGGCCATTTTCATGATGCTGGACTTTAATTTCATTTTTGGATGCAAAGAAAGCTTAATCGGGCACGTCTATTTAAGGTTATGCATGACGATGCATGGTGACAGTGCGGCTGAGGGGAGTAACCAAACCATGAAATCTTACAAGGATTTGATCAGAGGATGTTGTGTAGCAGCAGTCTAAAAGCAGAAAAGGTCGGACACAGTGGACTGTGGTCTATTGGTTTCGGGGGCAGGGAGGGTCTGCTGCGTGCAGGTGAGTGGGGGTCTGCTCTGCCTGAACCAAGGCCCGTCTGTCGACAGCCTCAAGGACTCCTCACTCACTGGCATTCCTCAGCCTGGTAGTTAGAGAGCATAGGGGTCTGGTATGTGTGTGTGAGTCTGTCACTGGGTTCACTGCTGCAGAAATGTGACGCCTCACTGACTGATTGAGGACTCTCACGCTGTCCTCAGATACAGGTGGCTCAGTCAGAGACGAAGGACTAGCAGTGGATGAAAAAGGGCTACTGATGACACCAAAGCCATGTTGGTGTGGCCGAGTGTGCAAGTGTGCAAGATGGTACTCTAGCACATTTGGCAAATCTTAAGCATGTGAAATAGTCCCTGGACTGTTTAAAGCACTTTTAAATAAGTGCAGACATTGAGCCAATTTTGAGACATTGAGAACTCTTGTGACCATCTAAAGCACTAAGGACCGGGATATGTCTCACAAAATTACATTTTTCATCTTCTAGTCAATTCTAGAAATGTGCTAAATTACGAAATTGTGCTTATGTAAATGTTGAGATCAGGTTGAAAAATTCTTTGTCACACAATACCATGTGAAATTTTCATGACGTAAACTAAACATGACAGAGCGGTTTCTTCCCGCCGCAGATTAGATCGTCCGACCTGCTTCCGTCTGGAAATGCCAACTGACCCTCTGAGCAACCATTGCTATCCTTAAGCCGTGCGACTATTCAGCCGACCTCAATCTAACCCTTGTGAAATATCTCACTTGGATGAAGTCCGCACTATAAAACATGTCAGGTGAGGCCTGCGTGTTGCGAACAATACGAACCTGCTGTAAATATTGATTTGGTCCACATTCTTCCGTATTTCTTTCGACACAAAGCCGCGGCGGGGCAGAAGAGTGACCGCGTAGAAAATGGGTCATGAATGGGCTCATTTTGTCGGGTATGAGGTTAAAAAATGGCTTAAGAGCGGCCCTTATCTGGGCTGTTAAGGGCCTTTGTGTTCAAAGCGAAGACAAAACAAAACAAAAAAAAACGGAACTAATCGCCGCTGCAGTTTATGTTTCTTTTCTTTCTTTCTGTCTTTGTCAGAAAGTATCTAATTATCTCTCTGTGGTTGGCGTGACCCCCCCGCTCTGTGGGAATTGCCTGGTAATTGAGAAGGAAAAGAGGACTGTAATGGAGAGCAGTGAAAATATCAGGGGTTAGTGTCAGCCCGGACAATATAATGCCAATTGCCTTTGTGAAGCCTGCGGTCCAGATAACTAGCTGTGAATGAAGGAGACAAAGAATTTGGCTGAAGTGGTAAAGGCTTTCAGATGAACTGACCCGTACTGTAAATTGACTTTTGTGGACCCCACCTCCACCCTCACCCTCCAGCCTCTAAATAGGAACCAAGCAGTATGTGCTGTTAAAGGCCATTTTTTTGTTTTGGTGAGTGTGTGTGTGTCCTCAGGCATGTTGCTGGGAGATAGCAGATCATGCAAAGCATGCACCTTTCTCTAGATAAAGACAAACCAAGCGGACGGCTGAGGAGCAGACAACAACACCACTGGGAGCTTAGTCGGAAACTAATTTGGCCAAAGTGAATTCAAATAAAGATTTAACATTTCACTGTGGAAATCATTTATGTTAACTTTTAATTTCTTCCTTTGATTTTATGCACAACATATTGTTTGTGTTTTATGCTATTTATAGCTTGTTATATTACATTTGATTATTTATTTTCCTCCCTGCATGTCCAGGCCCATGTGTCCTTTGTTTCTTCTGTCTGTTGTTCTGTGAATATGTGGACACATGAGTTATGTGTAAACCAAAGCTTTGCCTTCATTTGTACTCTTTTAGATTGCTTAACACCGAAAACAAATCCTGGAAAGTATGTAGTAATAATGACAAAAAAATAACAAGTCATCTATCTTAAATATATTGCAAAAGGAGAGATAAAAAATATATATATATACTGTAGTGCTGGGCAAGTTAACGCGTTAATTTCGCATTAACGCATCATTAACTAACGCCGACAATTATTTTATTGCGCGTTAACTCATTTTTTAAATTCATTATAATTTTTTTTTTTTTTTTTATTGAAAGACAAGAGACAATACATATACATAACAACAAGAGGATGACAAGAACAGTGGGATAAAAGCCAGCAAACATCCTATAGTCAGTTGTGTGTGTGTGTGTGTGTGTGTGTGTGTGTGTGTGTGTGTGTGTGTGTGTGTGTGTATGTCCTTGAGCCTTTTGAGATGGGAAAAAAAAAAAATAATAATAATTAAAAAACAACAACAAAAAAAAAGTATTTTTAATTTATTATTATTGTAACAGACTGTCTCATGTTTATCGTTTTGTATTGGAGATATGATGTTCCTTCAGGGCTGCCGTAGAGAAAAGGCGACTTCCGCTTCTGGTCGAGGGGGGGGGGCAGAAATAAAGAGAGAAGTTGCACCAGCTGTTGCTCTCCCTGGAGACTACTGGACATCGCTGCGGTAAAGTCAGCAGACACTCAGATCTCCGTGGTCAACTCAGCAGACACTTACTGTACATGTTAGTGCACCTATATGCTGAAATTCATGGTAAACGCATTTAAACGGCACAGATCGGGAGCGAGCGAAGGACTTTGAAATTTAGCGGAAACATTAACGTGAGACAACATCCGGTTTCTTCAGACGAACATCCGGTTTTCAGAATAAGATGCCAACAAAGTATGAATTATATTCACATTAAGTATAAAACATGCTACCTGCATCTCGTGAACTAAATGTTATTGCCCTTTTGTTCATACAGCAGTACTTTTAAAATAAAAGTGCGCAATACACTACTTTTGAATCCATTATTGAACTTTGCCATAACAATGCGATTAATCGCAAAAAATCCATGCAATTAATCGCGATTAAATATTTTAATCGTTGCCCAGTAATAATATACTGTAATAAACATGAAACCTATGCCAACATGTGATTGATACATTATAGTTTAAATGGGATTTCATTTGGTAAACTCTTTTTTCCCCTTAAAATAGAATCACTTTTATTTTTACGACCACTATACTGCACATTTCAAACGGGAGCTGAGCTCCAGCGCAGTCCTTCAGTTTTTTGTAATGAGTCACAGTGAGTCTCTCAAGGTAATCAGAATCAGAACCGTTTATTGCCAATGTATGTAACGTACAAGGAATTAGTCATGGCAGGTGGTGCATAACATTAGACAATAACATTGAACAATAAACAACAATCAACAGTACAAGAAATAGAGACATATTAAAATTTACAATATAATTTAAAAGAATATAAAATAAAGTGCACGACAAACAGATAACAGGACTGTAAACAAGTGTAATGTAAAAGTGACAAGTGTATTTAAATATGAAGGGATGTGAGGGGAGTAGTAGCGAGGGAAGGGAATTGTCCTGGGGATGACAGAGTCAGTGGGGGACCCGGGCTCTGTTAATGAGCCCACCTGCGGACGGGAAGAAGCTGTTCGAATCGCAATAAGCCTACAATTTAATACAGCGCACAAATCAGGAACGGATGTATGTGACTGAGGTCGGCCCAGCGGACAGCTGAACATCTTAGCCATACAGTATATACGCACATGTATCACACTGAACTTTTAAAGCTGAACCCCAACAGCAAAGCCAAAATTATCTTTGATAATTCCTTCAATTTATATATCTAGTTAAACATCTCTATCACATTCTTTCTGTCGTGTTTGAAAACTCTGTGAAACTAAATCAAAGCAACTTATTTGTTTGACTTAAACATTGATAAAAGCAAAAGCGCTTCAGTTTATGTTAGCTTATATACATGCCACATTGTTTGGGATAAAACAAATTTGTTTGTCTTCAGACTAAACTCGACTTTAAACCGCTGCAACAGATAAATGTATGCTTCCATAATCTCAACATACAGCACAGTGAATAAAGTGCGTATCTGGATGGCAGACCATCATCAGTATAAGCTATCAAGGGAAGGGACAGATGAAAAGAGCCGCGGAGAGAAAGAGCGAGACTGAATTAATAAGAATAAAAGAAGCAGCGGGCTAAGCACGCTGGGAAAAGTAAACACTGGTCCGCGTAATCACAGTAAATCTGTCCAGGGGGGCCGATGGAGCAGGCTGCGCCCTCAGTCCAGGAGTCAACAAACCCGAAGAAAGAAGAAAAAAACAGCGAGCTAACCACCAGTACTGAGAGGGGTTAAAGAGGGCAGTGGGGCTGCTTTATTCACGTGAAGATCAGTGAAACGCCGCCATGTTTACCCAGTAGTCTGGCGGACTTACACAATGCAAACAGGCTAAAATTCAAGCAGAGAAATCGGGGTCGCACATGTAAAGACGACTTCACATTCACAGTTTTAGAGGGTTTTCAACTAGTGTGTGTGTGTGTGTGTGGAGAATATGGCGGAGACTGTTTCAGACACTGTTTAAGGCCCGAGCGAGAGGACCAGTGAGGAAAAACATTCACCCATTCGGCAGCATTAGGATCAGCCGCGATGATCTGATAAATGCAGCGGGCTCGCCTCCCGCGCGCTGACCACAGATCAGTCAAGGCGTCAGGCCAGTTGGCTTTGCATTTCATCACCCTGCATGAAGCATTTCCCCCCCCCCCCTGCTAATAAGCTCATCTAACAGTCAGCTGTCACGCGCTGCCAAGTTGACTGATGTCATGCAAAACACATCAAAGGAATCCGGTTAATGGCAGATATGAATAAGAAATATTGAGGAAAACATGACAACGATGATTTTACGCAAGACTTGTTATTTTTAGTCGTATTAATACTTGTCTTCTCCATCTGTCGGTGCAGAGGAAGCGGCGTATGCCAGATTTACAATAACATCGTTTGATGTGTCACAGATGTGTATTGTTAAATCATTTATTCTAGTTTTAATATTTTATGAGTTCATTGTTCAATGAGACACAAATGTAGAAACGTTTGGAGTGAACTAAGTGTCCCGCTTCATCTGAAGCACAGCTTGTGTGCTCCTTTTGTTTCAGTGTCCAGTTGTGGAAAATGAATGTGCAAGTGGATATTGTTGGAAACGGGCTTTGTTTGTCACATATATTGATAGATTGAGAACAGATGTTGGCCCTGCTTATTTCTAATAAATATTCCACTCTCGTAGTGACGGCGGCCCAAAGGTTATGTGTGAGAATAATTCTTCTTCGGGGTTTTCGTACTGCGTCAGTTAACTCCGTGAGGCTGCTGCTGATCACTGTTCGGCTTCGGTGCAGTATTCTGTTAACCCAGACAGCTCAGGATGAACGCTGGAGCTCCAGGACAAGTTCAGGCCTAAGTGCTAGAAGAGCTCCTCCGCTTCCTTCGACAGTCACAGTTGTTGAGTGGCTGAAAGGTACACACGGCTCCTTGGCTCGAGGCAGATGGACCGCATGAGCTCCAATCCCTCCCCCTGATCTTCTTAAACGCCGTCACTCTCTCAAGTTGCCCGAATGAATGGCCAAGGCACAACGATCAGACGTCTCTTCTCTTGCTGCAGCTCAAGCGCATCGTAGTGAATCAATCTTTTGAGCTTGCAAATCTTTCACCTTGAGCTCTGGTTTAAAATAACTATTTTTTATTGGAGGAAAAGGCAATGGATGTGAAGGAGGGAACGGACTTTATATACACGCATATTTGTTTCAACCTCTCCTTGATATGTAACATAAGGGTGATGTTGAATGGTCGCCAGATTACCCCCCCTTTAATTGTTCCCACATTTCTCAGCCTGAATGAGGTAATACCATTTATTTGGCAAAATAGTGGGTGGGAAGGGCAGCCAGCAAAGCCATTATGTGTGATTAGCACTGTTTGCAACACTGATTTGATTTGTGAATTGTTTGATTGGTGACACGGCCTGTGGGAAAAGAGTTTTTTTTTTTTTTTTTTCGATTTAAGAATACCCAGCTGGAAACTATGTGCCACCATCAATCATCAATAACCTGCTACTGAAAGTGAAACAGGTGCTGAAATATTTAAGCTCCACTGGCTTTGAAAGGCCAAATCAGCAGACATACATCTTGGCTGATATTTTGTGCTGATATTGAGCATTAAAATATCCGTCATTTCCCGCCTTAGAATTTTATTCCTTTATAATAGAAAAATAAGTGATATTCTATTCAAACAATGTTATGCTTAAAAAAGAAAAAGGATGCTGTATTTAAATTAAATAGTCATTTCAGTTTAGTACAACTTTGGTTTTGCTTTTGTGGTTCCTCTTTATTGTAAAACAATAATTTATATATTTTTTTGTCCCAATAACAGTGGAAATAAATACAATTTAGCAGTTATAGGGTATGCTTACTTTATATCTACTTTTGCTTTTAAGGTACTCTTACATACTTTACTTAAAATGTATGTGCATTTACAAAATGTTGTCACGTTTTGCCAAAAAAGATGAAAATGAGACCCAAGATGTAATCAACCAGAAATATAATACTTCACCCCCAAAATGACCATTTGTATATAAGTTACTCACCTGTATTGATTTGAGTTCTTAAAAAACTAACAACACTCACACAACTCGTGCAGTCTAATCCAAGTGTCATTCATCACTCGTATCCTCACCACTACCACAACTCATGCATCTTTGCCAAAACCTTACAATTTAAAACGCTTTTGCGTAAACAGTCACGCTTGCTCAGGCGAGTTGCTCGTCTGTGTGAGTGTTTTGAATGGTATGGTTTTAGAGAAGATGCATGTGTTTGGGAAGTATAAGCACACGACTGGATAAATAACACTTTGATTATACTGCACCGGTTTTTAAATGCGGCCATTATTTACTTTAATTCGTGAAGACTTCTCTGTTTTTTGACTCTCCGCTCAACATGGAGGTATACTAAAATGTCAAGGTAACACAGGGTGAGTAGTGGATCGACAAATGGTAATTATTTTGAGTGAAGTATTCCTTTAAGAACTTAGCATTAAAAACATTGAAAATAAATTATATTTACTTGTATACACATGTATTTCGAAATGACTTTTGTAACTTTAGTAAGGACCAGTACTTTACTAATCCAGAGGGGAAATTTTTCCTTTTTACTGGAGGGGAGTGACTTCTTCTACAAGCGATTGTGGGCGGAGGCCTGAAGAGCGATGATGTCGCAGACACCCGTCCGCCGTGCTGCCTCTGACCCAGAGACCTCAGCCACAGGCCACAGGTCCACTATATTATACTTGCAGTCTGACGCCAGCCTAATTCACTGGCCTCCATTAGAGCTGGAATGGACTCAACCCTCGGCTGGGCTGTTAAATCTACACGCTGATGTAGCCAAGAGGGAAGCAGTCACTGTTGCTGCACTCGGCCTCACCTCCACCACTCCCAGACACACACATACACACACACACACACACACACACACAGTGCTTCTCCTTACTAACCTGCTCCATTCCAATCCACTCTCCCGACACGCTCGCACAACACAAACACTCCTGGAAATGCGCTCTCTAGATACAAATAGCTTCACCGCTGTTTGGGTGGGCCTTTTTCAGGTCTGGCATGAACGTCTGTCTCGGGTCCTCCAAATGAAAAGAGTGCAGTTAAAAATACGGGTTGGAACACATACAGGGCGCACTGAGAATCCGAGCACATTCGGAGGTGGTCATGGACACGTACGACTGCATTGTTAGTGTGATGTGAATCAATAGTGTACTTCCTGGCCACGTTAGAGACACACATGTTATCTGTGTGAGTAGAGGCATACTGACAAAAGACAAAAGACACAATCAAAGGCGGAACTACAGAGAATGCAAGAGATGGAGCAACGGTGGACCCTCACAAGGAAAAGGAAAGGAAAAGTCTACAATGCAACTTAATTACAACAAGACAACATGGATTTCAGTGAACGGTTTCAAATCGGCGATGAAGACACATTGTAGAGTCGATGTTTTCTTGGTGTGTTAATTGGGGGGAGAAATCGCTCAGAAGCAGACACAGGATCCTGAGTTAACCGCATGCAATCCAGCTCAGACACAATACAAAGTAGCTAGCCAGGTCTAAACATGGCCTCTGTTTCATCACATGTTCTTTTTAGCAATATTATTGTTCTGTGCCATTCATGGGCTGCTAAGCTCGCTCTGATCAGACAATAAATTCACATGCAGTAAGATGCTCTGCAACTGTAGGAGTCCAATTGCTTTGCTCACTAAACGTATGAGCCATCAAGGCGGTTCTGCCGAGTGAAGCCAATGCGGAGGTGTCTTAAAACTAGTATTCTCTCTACTGACCAGCAGGGAGTGACTCCTCTGGTTGCAAAAAGAAGTGTGATTGTATAGAAGTCTATGAGAAAATGACTCTACTTCTCTCTTGATTTATTACCTCAGTAAACATTGTAAACATGAGTTTATGGTCTCAATCTCTAGTTTCAAGTCTTCTTCAATACAGCATGATGTTCATTTAGTAAATGATGGTCCATCTAGAGTCAAACAGACCATAAAGCAGAGTATGCTTTAGGGCGGGCTTACTGTGATTGACAGGTCGCTGCTACTACCAGAGCCCCATACGGCGTCTCTACGTCTCTCCTCCACATTCCAAATATGGTAACTTCCATTCTTTGACTGCGATAAAACAACATGGCCACGGCTGTAATCCAAAATGACGCAGAAATCGTCGAACTCAAGGCTTCAAAACGTCAGTCCACAAACCAATGGGATCACGATGACTACGCGCACTTCTTATATACAGTCTATGGAGCTGACCCTTGTTACTGTTCTCAGAGTTAGCCAATCACACTCTTATTAAAACGAAACAAATGCAGTAGGCTGTGTGTGTGTAGGCGAGGGGAGATTAATCTGAATTTGAAGAGGAATGGTTGGAAGGAGCGAGTAGGTGTGAAGGGTTAAAGCAATTAGCGCACGTCTCTGTCACATGCTGCCGGGAGCAGCTTTTCCGATGCCCTGCCAGTGGTTTCTCCCGCTGCCCTTCTCATGGCCCTGCTGCGGGGCTTCACATTTCCAGCTCTTTTCTAAATAGTCAAGTCCTAATATTTACTTCTCGCTTTTCAAGCCCAGGCAGAGCGGTGGCTGGGTGCAGTCTGTCGGTGCAGGGGAGAGTGGAGGTGGCAGGAACTGATGCCCTCATTATTTCTGCGGAGGGAAACAAACATTTGTCCCTTTCAGGGCCTTGTGTGACTTTGTGGAGGGGCGCGGCTGTGGACTGACGGGAGCGGTCTTGTTTGTCGGGTTGGTGTTTGTATTACGAAGCTGTGTGTGTTTGTGTGCGTGTGTGACCCCAGCTTGCCAGTTAACCCACAAAATAAAAAATAACTCATGCAGCTAATTCTGAGAACAGCAGAGCTTGTGTTGTTTTGGTGGAAAATGTACTGTACTGCCTCACACCAAAATACTTGTAAAGGCCGACTGCAAGTATTGAGGCCGTGATCACGTGATAAGGATGCCACCGTTTCGGCTACATCATGGCAGAGGTAGTGCCATGGGGATCAGATGAAGAACGCTTCCAGGAAGTGCAAGAACAGACCGAGGACCTGGAGGATGTTGCTGCTGACCGTAGCACCAGAAGAACACAGCCAGAAAATCCTAGTTATTAGTTTGATGTATTATGGAGTCACCAATCTGTGTGCCACCATTGTAGCATTTAGTCTTCTATTGTCCATCCTTGCTGCTGTTGTTCAGAAAGCAGCGTGACCGAGTAACTTCACGGCAGAATGACAAGAACATCAAATAGAGTTGAGATTCCACAACCAGCCATTTAGCGGTGTGCAATGCAGTCACGTTTTAGGTTAATGCTACGCAGAGTAAATGATTAAGGAAGCTTTTTTTTCTGTCGACACCAAAGTCTCACTAACAAACAAAGATCAAATATTAACCATCTGCTGTTTAGAATGTTCCGCAGATGAACGCCATGTCAAGTCTCTCAGTTAAGTGTGTGTGTATGTGATTGTCCAGCTTCATGAACGGCATACAGTTTTGCCACGTAGTGTGTTTATTATTACATTTGACAAATTGAGATGAAGACAAGAGACTGATTTTTTCAACTTGTTTTCCACTTCTCCTTCTTCCCCTCTCTCTCTTCTGCGGTGGAATCAGATTATTGTCTTGATCACAGTGCATTCCAACACAAATCGGTTCCCTCGAGAATTCGCATCACAATCTTTGTTCCCCGTTTCAGCGCAATGCACAGCTGTAGTGGTTCAGCACTTGGTCACCATAACCTCTTTGATGACAGCGTTTTATGTCATGAAAAACAAACAAGGGAGGCAAATGTGCTCCGTCTATTTTCATTTCACGTAATATGCAAATTAGCTGTACTTTTCCTAAAATAAATCAGCTTCTTTTCAGATGACGTTACACATTGACATTTTGCTAAGAAGGTTGTTTCCTACAGGTGTTTATTCTGAAATCCTTGAATATTAAATATGCTAATAGGATGAGGGTTTACCAGAATCAGCTTAACATACCTATAAATGTCATATGAGTATGTATAATGTATTAACTTTTCATGAAGAAAAATGTGTATCAAGTGACGTTCAGAATAGAGGTGCTTTCCAAAAAAACTTCTCTTTTAGGAAGAGCCTTCTTTCTTTTGAGATCTTTCTAATCTAAAATTAAAGATTTTATCCCAACCTCTCCATCAGTGGGCTTCTTGTCGTGTACCTCTACCTGGAGTGAGACACACCTCACTCCAAGTGCGTTTGACAGAAAGGACTCAGAGCACTTCACAGTGATGGACTGCCTCTTCAATCCCAGAAGCGCTCACACTTCTCCTCGGCCTGCCAACTGGGGATTAGCGCCACTGCCTCGGCTGCTGGCCCCAAATCCCCCCCTCCCCCCTTCCCGATTCCTCAGCTAACCTTGGCGGTCCTCCAGCGCTACCCTTCAGCCAGCGAACCTCACTTACGACCCAACGTCGGCCTCCGGCATTCCTCGCTGCGTCACATGGCCCTCGATGCTCGGCCGAAGCTTGCCCAGAGGCCGAGAGATCCGAGTACCGCGGGGTGCCAACATTCCAGCCTGGCGGGCGTTTTGTTGGAGGGATTTCCTGTGGGCTTTCATGCCAGCGTGGATCGATTACTTCTGCTCAACAGTTACTGGCTGTGACAGGTGGATCATCCTCTTCTGATGCTTGGAGGTGCCACTTTGTGCTCAGTAGGAGACCCATCTATATTTGCACACAATAAAAAAAATGCCCCGGGATGGACACATTTTATCCTCGTTAGAGAGTACGGACTAAACAAACCTGACAAACCCCAACAAACAAAAGGGTCTGGAGAAGCGGGTGCCAGGCATTCATGAGGAACGGAGGAATGTTGCCCTTGGCGGCCTTTCAATGGAGGTCACTTCTTCTTATCAGTTTGATTGTCTGAAGTTGTGCAGCACATTCGACCACACAAGGGCCATATTAGCTTTAAATTAGATAATGTTTAGCGCAGATTAAATCAGCCCGGCTCCTCAACGAGGTGCAGCTGTGTGTCCGGCTCTATTTTGACTGGGGTGCTTGAGGAGGCTTTGATGAGGACCGTGGAATGGATCTCTGAATCATTCATCCTTGCAGTGTTTCATGGATACGTCTTTGGTCCATCACAATGACTTAGCCAGGGCGTGCATAGAGACACGAGAGGTGTCTAAAAAGAATGGGAATGGTTAAAATCTTCTATTTTTGCGTGTGCACTCTTCGAGCTCTCTTTGTTATACACACACACACACACACACACATGTGCAGACACTTTCGATTGGCTGGTTTTATATGGAGGTGAAGGTCAGAGCACAGATGCCACATAAACGACTCTAATAGAAGCTGATTAATGGGGGGACGAATGGAGGACTGAAGATCGTTTGGACTGCCCGAGGAGGACTAGAAATCCTGCTTTCCGTTCATCACACTCTGTTGGAAGTCCTTCTTCAAAAGAGCGATCATTCAATTCTCCTCCTCAACTCTTTCAGCTTGTTGCTCCATCAGCATGCATTTGTTGCAATTTGTAAAAAATTTGAATCCAACATCTGCGCCTGAGAACCTTGGCGAAGGAAATTCCTCCCTTAGCTGCGAGTCAGTTGATTTCTGCCGAAGGTGAACAGATTCCGAGAAGGAGGAGGTCGGAAATCTTCTCTGGGCCGTAATTCTGTAAAGTACCAAGACCTCAATTGCTCACAGATTCGTCCTCTTCTCTGCCAAACGAGACCAGGGTTTCGTTAGTTGTGGCAGCAGCAGCGAGAAAGTAATTATTTGCAATGTCACTTTTAGTCCCGAGCTGAACTGTTGGTCGGGGGGGAGGGTATAGCGGAAGGAATTGTCTGTCCGCGTCGCCGTTAGTCAGAGGAAAGCATGAAAGCTGAGATGAGCGCATGAGATGGTCCCCTTGTTTCCCCACATGAAAAACTCTTTATTTTAATCATTTCTGGGCCTCGGCTGGGAGGAACTATTTCATGTTTGCGCTTTCCGTGTCTCAAATGGCATCTTTGTTTATTTGTTTTCTGTTTTTTTCTTGATAGATGACAGATATGGAATTTATTTTAGTTCTGCCCGTTCTTTCATATCTGACGCGTTCATGTAGGAGAGCTGAAACTGTGCCGGCTGAGTGGAAGATGACGGACCTGGAGACCATCTCTTTGACTTTCTGTTATTGCCGTGATCCTTTCAATGGCCGTATCAAATAATAAAAAAAAATCCACTTGTTTACATTTAGATGTCGGTCTAACTGTGAGCCATAGCTCTTCTGCCAGAATCAATTAGCACCTCCGGAGCTGCGGCTGCTGCTAATAAAGGCTCAACGGGTCAGTAGAAAGCCTCGGTTCTACATGGAGGGACGTGCCAGGGAATCAGACTGGCGTACTTCCTCCTTCTCCACATGCCTGAGCAATATGTCTGAGCAGCCATTGCTGGCACGTATGATTTATGAGCACCTATGCGCCGACCTCCCCTGCCTGACCACGTAGAGCCAAGAGGACAAGGTTACTTAACAAATCTAAATCCTCAAACTCAACATCAGTATCTAGGTCAGTGGTTCTCAATCTTTTTCAGTGATGTACCCCCTGTGAAATATTTTTTCAGCCAAGTACCCCCTAACCAGCACAAAGCATTTTTGGTTGAAAATATCATCAGTGTCTGATTTATTAAACTGTCAACACTGTTTAGGATAATGAAATTGAATAGCCTACTGAATATAAAATTCAGTTTATGAACTTACACTTATATTGTATTGAATATTTAATAAATTACTATTTTTCAAGGATTTTGAATGGATGCTAATTTTAAATATATATATTTTTAAATCTCACGTACCCCCTGGAGTGCCTTCACGTACCCCCATTTGAGAACCACTGATCTAGGTCATGAAGCTCCTGCGTGCTGTGTGTTTTTCTTTTCTTTTTTAACTTCTCTCCTCTCTCCACATGTCGGCCTCTCCGAGTGTTTCTCTTGTGGCTCTTTCTCTGAATGCTCTACTGACCTTGCACTTTCCTCGTTTCACTCAGCACCGAGGTTGCAGCAGCTTAGACTGTGGCTCTGGCCTCTGACTAGCCTCCATGGGGCCGTGATCATTTCCTGTGCGCCCCTCTGCCCTTTCTCTTGCTGACAGTGGCTCTAATCCCCCTGGCTGCACTCTGCCTGCTTGCTGCCTGCCAACAGTGGGAGAAAAATCACTTTTACAGTGAAAATGATTACCCGATGGACATTGGGGGTTTTGTTTCTCCACGTTTGTTTCACTCTGAGTTATATAAAAACTGTGAAAAGTGACAAGTGCTTTTGGTCCAAGCTCTGTAAAATTAAATGCAATGCATTAAAACTATGAAGTACATGAAATTAGCGAGCACCATTTGGATGTTGTTGAAATGACAGCAGTCTAAATAATATCACAACACATGCAGAAGCTGACATGGAACAGCCCAATAGAGAGTGACTTGGAAATATTATGACAAGGGGCGTAAAGACATGAAATATAATGGAATACTGATGTAGTCTGTGGCTAATAATGTTACTACCACATTTACTTATACTATATTATTGTACTTGTTTTACCTCGCTAAACTCATTTGATATAGTACAGATAGTCCCTTTACACATTAGGATTTTACATACAAAACATAGGACGCATTGTCAACATTATATAACTTGCATTTAACTGCCCAATAGTCACATGTTAATGAATCAGCAAAAACTAAAACAATATACTAAATATAAAAATACAACAGTGACAACTATTCAACTATGTAATGAGCACTTAATTTGCTGATAAAACATCTACACTTTTATTATTTAAAATGCATGATATGTACTTGTAATGGAGTATTTCATATTATGGTACTGATACTTTCAACAGACCATTTTCATGCAGATATTTTGACTCGTCAAAGTAGGAAAAGCACATCATCAACAAAGGCTCCATTCTATTCAAGTGTCCCTGTGATACTTCTATTATAATATAGCTACAGTAATATGACATAGCATGTACTGTGACATTGTATTCTTCATATTTTGTATCAGTTTAGTTTATAACAACTTAAATAGTTCCACACAGGAAGAGGATTAGTTGTATTAAACAGGTATGTAAGTGGCATCAGGTCACACGTGCTTTACGATGCCGCCACCTAAAATTCCCCGAACAACCCTTTGCTTCTTAATTTTAATGCAGTCTCTGAAACATATAAATAATAATCAAGGTTTGTCTACCATACATCATTACAAACATTAATTTGGTGATCTGTTCAGTATATAATTTTACCGTTAGCTCTGTCAGCACTTTCCTAGTAATTTGCACTGTTAGCCGTGAGGTAGCAATTTTATGAGCGGTTGAGAGGCAATAGAAATACTCCCAAAGTCGGATAGTTCAACTCAAAGTTAATTTCAGTTGTTCATTTAATCCCTAAGGGAAAGTTACCTAACTAGCTTGCTCACTTACCAGAGATGCTAGCTGGCACCAGAGTTTATCTGAGAAACAGCTTTTGAACAGTGGCGGGCCGTGTATTTTATACCTGGGCCTTCAGTGCTGTCCTACTACAGTTGAACCAGCTCCTAATAACCTCATTATGAGGCCACAGCTACAGGTTATTATTTGTTTCGTGTAAAAAACGCATATTCAAGTGAAATAAAATGTTACATGAAGCTCAACACCTATGAGGGCTACAAGGACACCAACTGCAGAGTACAGATACATGAAAACGCACATGACGGGATGCTTCGTTATTAACGGACAATGCATATAGTCAAAATTAGTGCTGGGCAACGATTACAATTTTTAATCCCGATTAATCGCATGATTTGTTTGCGATTAATCGCATTGTTATGCGCAAAGTTCAATAAAGAATTCAAAAGTACTGCTATTTGAACAAAAGTGCAATAACATTTGGTTTGCAAACACTTTTAACACATAAGGTTATTTTTAACAGCAGTATTCTCTTTACACAGTAGCAGTTAAAATACAGTTATAATGATTCTGATAATAGATATTCAGCCACTGTTCACAACTTTATTTTCATGTGTGTAAGAGATGCAATTTGAAATATACACCTTGAAAACTGCAAACCCATCAGTGTCATGTTTTTTCCCTTTTTTTAATGTTTGATAAATTCTCAGTAGCGATAACTAAATACATATCATGCAGCAGCAGCAGCAGGAAGTGGCGCCACACAAACACAGCTGTTCACCGCTCGCTGCCCGGTTCTTGTGTTAAAAATGTCCGCTTAATAATAAAAAAAGACTGCGTTAACGTGCGATAAAATAATTGTCGGCGTTAATGAATGAATGCGTTAACGCGATAATAACGCATTAACTTGCCCAGCACTAGTCAAAATCAATGTAATTAACACAATGACAAGAACAAACTCACAACAACCAGTCACATATATTGATATGACAACAAAGCAGGTAGAATACAATAAAACCCAAATAACACAATTCAACAGGCCTCTGCACATTCCAGCAAAACTGCTGCGCTAAAACACGCATTCCGTCTCACACCCAAGGGCACCATTCAGATATTATTCACATCAGAGGGAATAATATTAACCATATCATAAAAACGACACGATAGAAAAATGAACACAGTAGTAATGCTACTGCAGATGTAAAAACAAAAGCAGTTCACTTACCAAAGCTGCTGTTCACTATTTAAAGACAAAGTCCATCCTCCTTTCTTTGTTTACAAAGAGTTTAATGACACGGTTATACAGAACATTTTTCAGTTCCAGCAAGAAGTCCTTCTCGAGTCATGGACGCCAGTGATGACAGTCGAGCCCCCCCAGTTGTATTTCTTGAATACGTTTTAATGCGTTTGAGGGCTGAAAATGTCCGCTCGACAGAGGCAGCAGATATTGGGGTTGTCACCGCCCAACATGCCAAAACGCTAAAAATGTAATGTCACGTAAAACTTCTTACATATCTTTAAACTTTAACTCTTACTACTACAAAGTTCTGCTAGCTAGCGTTCAGCTTCACAACAGTCACGCTAGCCCACCGGCCAATCACACCGCACGTTAATGCTGAGCTGCACGTTAATGCTGACGTACTTGTAGGCTACCTAGACAGCGTAACAAATTGAGATGTTATTACTGACAGTAATCTGAGCACTCACGTGGTCACTTGGTTGCCCACATGCTCATGGAAATAACTCCACAATTCTGGGAAAATAAAACCTTGGTAGACGTCAGAAGCTGCACAGCAACAAATGCATATGTGAAGAGGATGCTCAGTGTGTGTCGGGTCTGTGTCTGGGAGAGGATGTCAGCGTAGGACAGAGAACTGTACGTGTGTCCACATCTATCAGCTGTACTCAGATCTTACACGTATTGTGAAATCATCTTGACGTCAAACATAAGGAGATATCACTCAAATGGCCCCCTGCGTCGTCAGGGATCAAGTCTGACTGGGTCTTTGGACGTCACATAGAGTGTTGTTGTGATGCCAGACCGCCCTGCTGTTCCTCGCACGCACAAATCTATCTTGTTTTTTTTAACAAAATTGTCCATTAAGTTTTGCAGCACAAAAGCGCTCAAAACAAAGTGCTGTGGATGAAAAACAGCCCCCTTTCATCACCAATTACAGACATGAAACTACTCCTCAGAACTCTAAAGCCGCTTGTTAACTGGAGCGTCCTCTGATCTGGTTTGAGATTATTGGAAAAAATGTCTCTTTTCATCGTCGTTCGTCGCGTGAAACCTTAATAGCAGCCGTTCTGAATCAAATATATATGCAGAGCATTTGCTGCACCTTAGAGGAGCTTCCATGTTAAAGGGCCCTGACAGAGTCTCCTCTGCAAAACACACTTTGTGTTCCAACATACTGATACTGCTTCAGCACAATGTGGTGTTTACAGCTGTGTTTTGTTAAATCTATACAATTTATACACCATCGTATCATCGTCAGTGAAGCTGGGAGCCTGCCATGGTTTCATGATCACCAATAACAGCAACATCATATTAATTAATCTAATTAAAAATAATGATAAAATGAGGGATTGGTGCCAGCTATATCTGATAGTTATTTTCAGTGACATTATGTTGCTAAATAATATTTAAACATGATCCTGTTTTGGGTTATTTTATCATCATCATTATCCTTACGCTGATTACAAAAATATATAATGTAATTAACTTTTTGGGGAAATGTATTGTGTAAGGAATTCAGCTAGCAAGTATTTTCTGTTATTTTCTTAATTATTTTGTTAATTCATTTAATTTCCATTGAATTGACTTGTGTCCAAAGCGATCCTCCAGATTGCTTAACTCAACATTGTGGCTGCTAACTCAGCTGGAGATAAATGATTATTGCAGGTTATCGTTGCAGCCGGGCTCTTCAACTCAAACACTAATCCTGACGGTTAATGGTTACTGATCGGTTGACGAGGGCCGGCTATAGGTCAGAGGAAAAAGAATTTGTGAACGTGCAATGTCTGCTGAATCAAATCCTGACACAACTCGCTTTGCGGTTATAATGTAGTTACTAGATGACACACACCAAATGTTTGCTTATGTAGTGGGGAATGCTCCCCAGAGAAGGAAGTGTAGGGTTGTGAGCGCAGCCCTCATGCTAGGCTCCTCCCCCCAATCAGTGCCAGCAGAAAAAACGCACCTGCGGTCCTGTCCTCACTCCTTTTTGGCTCATCCTGGTGCTGTGGTGGCTCATGGTGGTTTTCAGACATGTTCCTCCTCTTGTTGCCATCTGACTACTTACCCCATGTGTGAGGTGGTAAGTAGTCACAATCTTAACTTGTATTATTTTGCAGCATGGTGCGCCCTTTAAATCTCTGTTTATCGTTTGTAGGTTCGCCTGCTGCTGTTTTGTTGCCTCCATTTTGTCTGCTTGTTTTGCCTCCATTTTGCTTCTGTTCTGCATGTTTTGATGATTTTCATCGATTCCTTTAATAAATATCATGTTCATTTTTACGAAATGCGTCTCCGTCCAAATATCAGTAACGAATCTGTGTGCCAGTAACAAATTCTACACCATATATTAGGGTCGTTAAGTTTATATTTCCCGGGGTGTAATTCCCCAGGTGGCGTTGTTGGTTCCCTTTCATTCCCCCCCCCAGGCCCCGCTACACTTGCATCACAATTTTGTAAGTTGGATATTGAACCACGATTGTCTGCCACGCTGGTTGTGACATCACAAAATCCAGTTTATGACCTCGTGAGAGAGCACAGAGAAACTTTAAGCACACAAATGTGTGAAACTCTGCACATGCATCATTCTGCACAGAGAATTAACAATAAGCAAAGCACATTTTTGAGCGGAGGGGGACTTTCAACGATTTTGAAAAGGTTTCATAATCTAGAAAATGATTCCAAATCAGAGGCACATGAGCCGCGAGTGTCTCTTGAGGTGAATATTGCTCTAACTAGAACAAAGAGGCTTTTTGTTTTTGACCTGTGATTTGCAGCCATGCCTTTCTCTGGTTCACTTCTTCTTTTTGTCTCGATGTTTCAGTGAATCAGGGCCTGAAACATGCTGCTGCTGATTGTTGCTTTACGTTAATGCGTTCCTCTATAATTGTGGGTTGGGGTCTGCTGCCATCTTGGATTCTCTGATTGCTCCTCAGTTGGATGGAATCTGGCCTGAATAATGAGAAGTGGATGTTGAGACACTCCGCACTGACGGACAACCGTTCAAAAAGTGGTGCTTGTTTGCTTTAAGAGATGCAACAATGAAATTCTGGTCATCAACTGAGGTAAACATTATCAGCGGTCTCTGATAGCAGCCACAGCTGTATACACCGTCTCAGCCACGGCTTTGATGTTTCTTCTACTGTCGCAAACATTTATACTTCAATTAAAATCATATTTCACTTCTCGCACAAGCTGTTTATGAGTCATTATGCTCTCGAGCCATGCAATCTTTTGCATCTCGCTCTCTATTTGTAATGACAGCTAGACAGAGCGGAGAAGAAAGATGGATCAAATATTTACTCTCCCTATTGTTCTCTCCTCTCTCACATGCTGAGGCATCTGATAGATGTAAACAGATTCATCTGAAGAATCATTAACAATTGGGATTTGGCAGTGTGAAAGGCTATTTTCCCCTTCGTTTGGTCCTCTCTGACACAACGGGCCACGGAGAGCCGTCTCTCTAAAATACGTTTCCATGGGAACGATACGGACGAGGATATATTCACAGCTGATTTAGACGTTTGACATCCACAAGATCATTACAGGATAGCACGCAGTACTTAGTAGCAGAACAAATATTACCATAATTCATGCTGTCGAATCAAATTCCTCTTGTGTTCCCAAAAGTGCTTCCAAGAGGCGGAAGTGCTAATTAGAAGGTAGTAGTCGACTCAAACTATGCAGCCGATAAGGCCGTGACTTTATTCATCTACAAACGCTCTTTTCTTTCACCTCCATAGCAACGGAAACAAATAAACCGTCATTTAAAAATTACCAGACAGAGAAGTCACGTTTCTCTGTAATCACACACATATAGTGTGATGACAGCGTGTGATTACACACTTCTCTACCTGCAAGGGATTATTTTTTAATAGCTGTGAAAAACCTGAGGACGGTGAAATAACGTCATTGTCAGAATACATAGCACGGACTTGTTTTACAGCTTTTGTCAAATTGATTGCAAGAGACATATTATTCTCTCTGTATGACCTCAGAGTCAAGGTGAACAACAACACAATACGTTATGTGGCAATGTTCCCCGATTCCTTATTTATTATCTTTTTAGTATGAATACACTTAGTATTCCTTGACATTTTGTTCAACAAACTTAAGCTTTAACATAACTACAGATGAAAAGATTAGTCAATTAGGGTGTTCTCATCCACTGTTCATACTTGTACCTAGAAAAGCAACGCACTGTAATTTGTAAGTAGCTCACGTTATTGAGAGCCGGGACACACGATGCTGCCTCCAAGTAGGTCAGGTCATGTAGTATAAAGAGCGATAAAATGCATCTAGGGAAGAGATTGGGATGGATGGACAGGTCAAACAAACAAGACATTCACCCAAGAAACTGCTGTTCATGTCCCTCGTGAAACTGGATTAATATAGACTTATTCTACCTTAGTTTTGTTGCGTAACTTGCGTACTTAACGGCTTACGTAAACACATAAGTTGCTTATAAAATGTACTTATTTTACGTAACAAACTTATTTTACGTAACAAACTAGCTTATTTTACGTGACTGACTTATTCTACATAACAATCAACCTTTTTTTTAAGTAACAAACTAACTTATTCTACATAACAAACACGCTTATTTTATGTAACAAACAAGCTTATTTTACATAAGCTTATTTTACGCAAAAATAAAATTATTTCCACTACCAAACAAGCTTATTTTACGTATCAAACATTCTTATTTTACCTAACAAACATACTTATTTGAACCCAAAACACAATGCTGTCCAAGTAGTTTTGTTGCCTAAACAGGTTCTGCACTGCCGGGGTTTGTGCAGGGACACTGATCACTCGTGTTAATGGACATTCGTAGGAGAATGTAAACTAACTTATCATAAGATGTCATATCATTGTATGGGGATACACTGAGCCAATTGATACCAAACTTTATTGCGATACTTGATTATTCATAAAATCCGTAAACTCGTCTTTTAATTTCGCTTTTATTTTAACCACTGTTTTTTCCCTTCTATTATAATAAACTGAATAGTGTTTGAGAATGTTGGTCAGAGAGAAGAAGCAATTTGATTATGTCACCGTGGGCCCTGGGAGCTTGTGATGCCCATTTTTATAGAACAATCAACTAACTCATTAATTGAGAAAATATGTAGATTGACTGATCATAATAAAATTATCATTGGCTGCATCCCTAAATGCCCTAGAGTGCTAAGTAATATATATTGACACAAGCACAACATTCAAGATTAAAAAAAAAAAAATGGAAATAAATGAAGGAAAAGATCAATGTGAAAAGACTGCTTTAAAAACTCAGAGCTCTGTGAGCAGCATAATCTCACTCCAGTCTTTCCTTCTCTCTGCTGACAAAGAGCGCGAGGAGAAAGCAGCCACAGGGTACTTTGTTTCTCTTGAAACCCCAAACCGCAGCATTGATGAGGACCTGAGATGTAGCGCTCACTGGGGGAACAAAGACATTTTATTGGAGTCTGTCCCTGCAGGGAGTTTCTGGCCTTTTACAGAGGCTGAGCCGCCTGAGCTGTCCCTGTCGCTCCCCGGTGTGGTGGGATTACGGGGTGAAGACCCATCTGCACTGCTGGAGCAAGCTGTGGAGGTCAAGCTCCCCCCCCCTTACATTCCTCTGCAGCACAATGTGTCTTCAAGCAATACTGTCACTGAAAGATGCAAATACATATCACAGGTGTCCCAGGCAAACTGGTATCCCTGACTTCCTGAAGCTCTACTTTATTGTATTTTTTTTTATCACTAATAACATTTTATTTTATTTAAGGTAATAATCTAACATGTTTTTAAAGCTGGAAAACAACCAATATCCTGTGCAGAGAACCTTTTACATTTGCTCTGTTGAACACAAAGTCCTGTGGTTCACAGGAAGTGATGTGTGTTTACATTTGTAATGCATCGGAGAGGGAAATGTATAGTTGGCATGAGCAGCAATAACTGCGGGGGAAAAGGACAAAGATAAAAGAAAAAACACCTGCAGAAAAAAAATATTTAATTTTGTCACCTTCAGTGGGTGGAGCGTCCATACCTGACAGCACAATATCATTTAGCCAGTCTGCAGCGTCTCACCGGATGCTGCAGTTTTGCTCTTACAGACGGATGTGTTTTTACAGTGAAGCTTTTTGCCCGTGCCGCTTTAAGGCCTTCCCAATTTGCTTTCCCTGCTTTCACAAGCCTTCGTGTCTTTCCATCTGTTATATGACTTATTAGCAGAGAATTGTTGGCCCTTGTGAGCCAGAACACCCAGAACTGACATTTAGGGATGATTTGTTTAGCTTGAAGTGATCAGAAGAAAGGGGTCACCAACCGGTGATCCTTCACTCATCAAACAAAGATGCACTGAAACTGTAAGCATCTGCCACAGGACTGAATCCAGCAGGTGTTTAACTCCAGCAGACAGAAAGCTCAAACATTTCACTGGTCTCTAATCTTCTATTGTTCCTGACGTTTGTATTTTCTTCTCTATTTCTCCTGAAAACAGTCCAAATCTTTGAGTTTGCCAAACTGGCAAGTCAAAATCCACCCAATCCAATTTGGACCCAGCCTGTGTGTCTGCGTTTCTAAGCTATGGCTCAGCTCTGCTATCTGTACAAGATTAGTTATATCCCCATTTTCTTTGTCTTCCTCCTCTCCGTTTATTACTCCCTCTATAAGGTGAACCGAGGGTCTGAGAAAAACAGAGTAGGAGGCCTTGCTGGTCAGGAGAGACCACTAGAATTTAGCTTATATAAACTGTGGGAGTTTTTACAAAGAGCTTTACTGGTCCCTTGTGACGGAACATCAACCACTATATGAGTCAAATCATAAAATCCAATGCGGTTACGTATGAATCAATGGTTTCCCACGATTGCAAAATCCAAAAACGTGCAAATTCCGCTTGCACGCTTGGTGGACATTGCCTCCGTCCCGAAATGTGTGACTCTTCCCCGGAGCTGTTGGGACTCGATCCTCTCGATAGGCAAGGCAGGAGGTGGCCGTGCTGTTTGTGGTGCGGTGTGTTAATGTTGTGTGCTATCCAGGGTCTCTGTGGGGGAGCTTCTGCCGTCGGTGATCAGATCCGCTCGCCGTGCAGAGAAACGAGCACTCAAGAGTTTTCGGGGCTAATTTACAGGTCCTAATTGTACGCTCGAAATGATGCGTCGTAAATAACATGGCAGAGAGAATGTTGGTCTGTGCATGACACAGCAGTCTGTCAAAAGGACCCCAGTATGACAGACTGTGTTTTTTTTGTTCTTTGTTTATTCTTCAGAGCAATACTACATTATAATTTCATCGTGTTATTGCCATGTAGCCACAGTGTTGATGGAGAAATTGTTTTTTTTTTCTGTGAATTAAAAAGCTGGCTGCATACCGAGCTGAAACTAGAGAGCAATCATACCTCGAGTACGGCATACCTCTGTCAAGGCTGCAATTCCTCAAAAAGGTATTATAATTATAGAATTTGTTCTTTTTTATTTTATTACATCCGAATCGGCATCAAATTATACGCCGTCTCAATTATGGGATAGATCTGCAATTATTTTTGCCGCAGGCAGAGTGGTGCTTTGAGCTTAATGCTAACGCCAGCATGCTAACATGCTGATGTTTAGCGAGTTTAATGTTCCCCATATTCAGAATTTTAGTTTAGTGTGTTAGCATGCTAACATTAGCTAATTAGCACTAAACACAAGTAGTAGTTATTTGGCAGGCGGCAACCTCCGGGTCTGAAAAGTGAAGCCCATGCGGTAGGGCCTTAAACTTTAGCATTCTCAGACATCAGAAGTCTGGTTGTATGCAAGTCTTTAAGAAAATGACTCTACTTCTCACTTGATTTATTACCTCAGTAAACAAAGTAAATATGTTTATGGTCTCAAGTCTTCTTCAATACAGCATGATTTTCATTTAGTAAATTATGGCCCCACTTAGAGTCAAATAGACCATAAATCACAGTATGCTTTAGGGCGGGGCTACCTTGTGATTGACATGTAACTACCACGACGTTGTCCAGTCTGGGAGTTGTCCGTGTTTTTGTCTTACAACTTTAACAGTGTTTTTAGTTGATAAAAGTGAATTGTAACATTCTGGTCTCCTAAAAGTATCTCATTCAGCGCTTGGTTGTACTTGGCTCCATTCTCTCGTGTCACTTCTGGTTGCAAAAAACAAACAAAATGGTGACGGCTAAACACCAAGATGGCCACGACCAAAAATGCCAAAATTGAGGCATCAAAATCGTAGTCTAAAAAAAACAAATGGGTAACGTCACAATGACTACGTCCACTTCTTATTTACAGTCTTTGGTATTTGGTAAGAAAACAAAGTATTTTGACTTTGTAGTTAGGTGAAAAGTCAGGAGATCACCAAAGTTATAAGATTAATCCACAAGGGAACTTCAATATCTGTTGCAAAATACATGATGATTGATCAAACAGTTGTCAAACAAAGTCTAATCACACATACCTTTGCCCATGACCCAAATTTCCATCGATCTCACTGAAAACTATGGACATGTTTGAGATACTCTGCTAAATGAGCGACAAACAGAAAGCAGGAATAAAATAGAAACAATTTTTTTGAGTTCATTGAATTCATATTTTATTGTTTGAATTTTTCGACTTATCTGTCTGTTTTTAAGGAAATTATAATTAGTAAGTCTCCTACCTCTGATATATTTTGCCAAAGGGGGAAGTTAATGTTAAGTAGCAGAAAACGTGTCTGCTATTTGTCATGTCAGTCCTGAGTGTTGACTTTACAAACACCAAAATGATTCACCGAATAAAGTTGTTTTTTTTTTTAAAGAAAAGACCAGGCTGACTTTTCCTGACTACCATGGCAACCACCTAATATCCTGAAAGAGCTTCATCAGACAGTCATATTTCCTCTCTGGTTTGTCAAAACCTGCCTTTTTTTGTCATCTTTCAGCCACCCTCCCTTTCTCTGTAAGAATCCCAGTGTTTACTTCGCTTCAGAAAGGGACTGAACGGGAGCTGTATGTTCTGTCCTGAGTGGAGTCGGGTTCAGAGGAACCTGGAAGCACTATGAGGAGGTGCCTGATGAAGACCTTTGGCCATTGCACGACTTTGGTTTCAGGTCAGGCTGTGGACACACACTGCCAGGAGCTGAATGGCACCCCGACCTCCTCTAAAGACATAAGGTCAGGGGGCAGCTACATCAATACAGCCTCCTAACCTCCCCTCTTGACCTCTTGACCCCTGGAGCACCTCATGTCTCCTCTTTACCTTGGCCATCAGGGCCACGGCACTTGGCGGAGCTGCACATGTTACAGGTGTCATTAACAGAGAGATGGATAGATGACCAGACATACAAGCAGTCACCTATCTCCCGCTGTTGGCAACTTTGTTTCTTTTCAGTGGCTGTGACCCTCAGCAGGGTCGGCCTGATTTAGGGGCTGACTCTTTCTTTCAAGCCTCAGGGGACCAGGCTGCAAGTCAGGCTTTATTGCAGCAGAATGGATGGGCCGGGTACCTGCTGTGGCCTGTCGTTAGCCCCAAGACAGTCTTATCAGCTTAGACTCAATCTCGGCTCTGAGCTACAGAGGATTACATTTGCAGCTACTCCGGTCTTCCTCTGTTCTGTTCCCCCTGCTGCAGCAAAATGTCCCCTGCTGTGGGGAGCCGGAGCGCAAAGAAGCATTTTCACAATGGATCCTGGTGAGGCAAAGTGAGAGACCTGCATGGGATTATCTAGTCCCATTCAGGAGTTGTTTGTAAGCACGAAACAAGACATCACCTCTTAAGTGTTACTCATCCCCGTTCTTTGCCGCGACTTTACAGGAAACAGATTAACTGCAGGAATTTGAGGCTTTGATTTGACGTTTTGTGAAAGTGGGCAAAGCAGCGCACTCTGAGCGCTTTTCACCGTGCTCTTTGAAGATACGGAGACACATTGAAATTTGTAACGCATATTGTTGGAAAACCGATGACTGCGACTCACGCACTGACTAGTTACAAAAGAGGGTGACAGTCTGCTAACAAGCTCCCTCCATCCCGTCCATATTCTAATTCTATAACGGTCCGCAAAGCTGCTTTTGAAGAGCCACACATCAGTTTCTAAAAGTTGCAAATAAGATACAAAATGCTAAAACAGATCGACAATTACAAATGTGGTAAAATAAATAAATAAGAGAGTACAAAACAGAATATAACAATAAAGACACATATCTTAAAGGATGAACTATTTCTGGAGTGCTGTTGGACTCTATTGTCCCACAATGTAATGCACAACAGAAATGGAGCGGCTACTCACAGCTGGAAAACATTTAAACAAAGTGGACAATGGTGAGACGGCTCCAGGAACATCTCAGAGGAAAAAAACAAGTTTGATTTTGCAGTGCTTTCTCTTTGCTATGTTCCCAAATTCAACACTCCTCTCGTACAAAACAGTAAAATAAATGTTGATTTCTTATGTAATAACGGCCAAAATATGACTATGTGACTATGAACATTTGCACATGCTTTTCACTTTACAGGATTAGTACAGTGTGCAAATGGATCACAGCTCTGGAGTTTCACCCAAAATGGCTGCCAGCACATGGTGAACATGCAGCTTCTCTGTGGCCTTGATTCTGACAATTATGATGTTCTCACACGAATGCTTGGTTTCTGACGTCTTCTTCGGGGCCTAAAAAAACTAAAACAGAATCTGTTAATAATTTCCAAAATATAAATATAAAATGACAATAAAACACTATCCTAAGAACTCAAAATGACAGAAGCGTGAAACAGTGGTGCCCCGCTCTTTGAAGCAGGAGCGAGCGTCAAATTTCAAACGCTTTTCGCCATTTTTTCAACAGCTCCAAATGTTCAGTCCATTCCCATGGAACAGAGACAAAATTCAACAGGCACGTCTTGGGCTTTAATCCATTCTGGTTCATTTTCTTTGGCCAAACATCTCGCAGGCTCATGATAACACAGTGCCAGCCAGCTCTGGTGTGACGTTGTGTTGTACAATCGACCCACAAGTTGTTCCTGTTTGTTTAGAGAGGCTTTGTCTGTTTTCCATTTTCCTTCTCTTTCCACGAGCGTGAGAGGTCTACTTTTCAGATAGTGCTGAGATGCTTTCCTTAGACTAATGGAATAACTGGGTAAGTACACAGCCTGTTAGAGTGACAAGTGTTGAGCTGTTAGTGTTTCTTGTCTGCTCATCATACTTTCCTCACAGCTGAAGAGAAGAGATCCAAACTTTATGCAAACCAAAGAATGAATAATAGAGAACATTGGAGAAAGACAATAGGCTGTAAATTAAAAAAGATAGATATAGTTATTGGATGATTAAGACAAAAATGTCTTTACAGTGTTTTTACAGTGCATTCTGAGTCGCTTATTAAAAAAAGATTTTATTAGATTTTAAAGAATGATGATTTACGAATTAAATTGATTGGTTACCACAATTCCAGAATCTTGTATCAACTTACAAGCAATCAAGCAGCCGCTCCACTCGCATCGGTCCCACCACGCACGAGCTGTCAGCACACTGACGGATAGCTGTTTGAATGAGATCTTCCATAATTAGTGCGATCCACAGAAGAATTGCCACGAAACACGCTGAAGACCAATAATCAGTTTGCATGCCGTAAACAGCTGTCAATCAATTGCGCAAAATAAAAAGGCATTTGAGGTGGTGTGTTCTAAACACTTGCAGCTCATTTTCAGCTCATCCAAGTACGGATTGTTTGACTTCACAGGAATGTGGACATCGTTTTAGCGAATTTGTGGTTCAAGCTGCTCCAAACAATCTATCATTTATGATCACAGACTGATTATTCTCGCCTCTATTTGTGGGAACAGATGAAAGACAGAAAGACAGCGGTAGGGATCGGCGGATCATTGAGAACACTGCCTAAGAAACTAAACAAAGCAAGCTAGCGAACAACAAAGAAATGCCACGGGGTACAAAACTGCACAACACACATCCTTCTATTCACATCCTGCAATTTCGAAACAAGACAGAACAAGACGCATCAAAGTACCAGGATCAACAAAACGAGTACAGGAAATGAAAAATATTGAATTAACCTTGATGTTGTTGGAAATAGGCAAAAAATATCACTCCATCTTTGGGCTTGATTCATGAAAATAACTTTTTAGGACTCAATGAAAGCAGCAGTGTTCTCTAGAAACCCACTGTACATTACCTGCCATAGAATGCCGCTAGGACAACGTATTTCCGCCTGCCAACCACGGAGGTTAACATCGCCCTGGGTCCCTTGTAAAGAAGTCAATGGCACTCTCCCAATAGATTTTGGATTATGTCAGAAAATTCTCTATGCATCTCAATGTATCACATCCTCAATTTTATAAATCACTACACATGGCTACTTTTTCATCAATCAAGCATTTTAAATAAATCTGAACTCAAACAGTCTATGATATAAAATGATGCATCTTACCAGTATCTGTGTGAGCCACCTCAATACATAAACATAAAAAAACATAAAGCCTTCTGCAGTGCATCATAAGTGTGCTGTATTCTACAAAAATAAGGTTTTCACATATACAGCTGTGGCTGACAGGGCACTGACAGCACACTGCCTATAGCATTTTGCACTGCATAAATTAGCTTAGCGGCTAGCAGACTTTTCCTTACTCATGGCTCTTCTACTCTTACTTGGTTTAGGCCACTGAGTCTCAACACAGAACAACACCACAGTTGAATGTCAGCCTGCGTGCACGTTTTTTTTTCTTCTGCTGAGCATTGTTGAAACAGAGCGGCTAACATTGTTAGCGAGAGCAACAAGTTAGCGGTCTGCCGAGTGCCGTCTCTCTGCACATGGAGTGTATTTAATCTCTGCCCTCGCTAAAAGAGGAGAGAAACAAGCGTGGTAGTAAATGAGAGCAAAGTACAGTTAAGTCTCCCACAGAGTCACTGCATCGATGCGGAATCCTTTACGTCTGCACCGCGATGCATCTTAGAATCGAGAAATTGCCACACCTCTACCTGCCATGGAGGAGCATTTAGCAATGGAGAGACCAAAAACGTGAGCGACTATTGGACTGACACTCACCAGTTGGCCAGAAAACACGACTCTAAATGAATGATCATGTTGCTCCATAACTGCTGGGTGCGTCAGTATGTTAACTGCTAACAAGTTTGTCGTCTCAACATTGTGTTCACAACTTGTTTCTGTTGCCCACAAGTGGCCAAAAAAAACATAAAAAAGTTGAGTTGAGCTGAGTACGGTAAGTATTTTTCAGCCCCAATTTGTAATAAATGTATACTTATATTTAAACTAAAATGGTTTCTTCATGACATTTTTCGGAAAAAGAAATCCGGAAAAGAAGTGTCCACTTCTGATGACCTATCCTGCATGACAAGCCTTGTTTTTAGTAACTTAAGACAGTGCTGTTTTACTTTACTTTAGCAAACCTTGACCTGCATGAGGAACTCAACTATCAGCTAGCAAGATGGCACAAGGATGACATTGTGCAGGTGTTCCATCTCTTATTCTCTCCTCCCCAGTATGAATCATCCCACCGCACAAGCGCGCAACCAGACGGACTGCTGAGTCGCGCGGCTCTTCCGCTAAATGCTCCCACTGTCCCACCCTGGGAGGACTGAGGCAGTGTGGCTGAGGACTAAAATAAAAGTCAACTCTTTCTCCCATGACCGGCGCTGAAACCACAGGCCCTTTTACATGCCGTATAAATGTTTTGACAAGAGGAGGCCAACAGGCTCTCTCCTCTCACACTTATTTTATTAAAATCGTAATCGTCCGTCACTAAACGTGTATAACAATGAGCAACACCTCGGGGCAAAAAGGGATGGAGTTATTTGTTTATTTTACTCCCAGCTCCAAAGCGGAAAGCCCTGTCACAGCTCAAGGGCTATTGAGATGGAGGTTGGAGATTCAAAATATACGGAGCTCATATTTGATTTGTGCTGACCATAAGCAGGCATACAAATCACAGCCTGGACTAAGTCAACAAACTGGATATCTGGGTATATTTGTGTCTCTCTGTGCTGCGCACTCAGAGCTGATACCTTTATTGCTTTACAGATGTATTGACCTCACAGTCGTCGCCATTTTTTTATTTTTTTTTTACAGAAAATGATAGACTGCTATGGAAAGAGCTAAGATAAGAGGAGGAGATCTGTGTGATGGTGAAATGTTGCCTGAACTCAGATATGCTGTGGCCCCTGGGTGCCCCGAGGGCATCTTGGCTCTTTGATGTCCCCCACGCCTTCTGTTTGCCTTGGTGGGTGGGGAAAATACAAAACCACCCCAGGGGTGGTTTGGAGCAACAACACTAAGACGCTGTTGGTTTTTAAATTTCAGATCGTACTGGCCGCCATGAATTCCAGCTAGAAATCCAAAACAAGCGAGTCCTTCATTAATGTATAATAACCTTTAAATGGTGCGGTTCGAAATATTTGACCACACTATATTCTAAGAGAGCTGTATTCTGGTGGACTCTGGTGAACTTTTAAAGTCATCGCTTTCAAGGTTGAAGTTAAAACTAAGGTTTTCAATTCAATAAAAAAGTTCTATATGAAAAGATTTTAATATGACTAGAGAAAAAATGTTTTTGAAGATGAAATGTTTCCATTTTCTGGTGAGAGTTTTGAATCCAGGCAGAAAAAAACAAGCTATTTAGGTAACAGACTAGAATGTAGGGATGCACCAGTACCCATATCAGATGTCGGGCCCATGTGGACTCGCGGAGCAGGATCGGTATCAGTGACAAGGGGGCCGTTCTTTTCAATTCAATTATGTTGGATTACTATTTCAATTCCTGATTTAGTTTTGACCAATCTGGTGCTGCATTAAAAACATTTGCACTTGAATTGTAATTTCTGTTGATTTTGAAGATTTTTGTTGCTGGCGCTCGATTTCTTTAAAAATAAATCTAAATTTGTTCAATTTTGTTTTTAAAAAGTTAGGAAAGAAATGTTTAAGTGAAGACGTCTGGTGTTGCCACATGACAGAATGATCCTTCCAGCCCAGCTATCGGTATGGACTGAAAAAGTCAGATCGGTGCATCCCTAATAATCACAGGTTTCAACCCAGGGTAAGAGGTTTACTTTATCTTGTGTCTCCTCTCGCTGACCTCTCTCATTCTTTACTGATTACAGTCAAAGCAAGAATCATCAAAAAAGACAGTGTTTCACTGTAGCCATATCCGTATAATCCAAATTTCTCAGAGTTCACCACGTACCCTGCAGTCCCCCTAAACCCTGCCTGTTTTTCTGGTTAAAATCCGTCTGTTAGTCAATGGTTATTTATGGCGCCGCTGACCTGCGTGCTGGATAATTAATAATAGTCTGATTCATCCCCGTCCAAAAGTACATGGTCTGCTCTGAGGGAGGACACAGCACAGCTCAGCACAGAAAATCCCCAGAGATTTAGTGCTCCCTGACTCCGAGTGCAGCCTGCAGGAGCACAGGAGCCCACAGTGCTCCTCCTGGAATAATTACCCCATCACATTTTTGTCAAAGGGAGACAGAGCAGTCACGGGACATACGGGACATGTTGTTATTTTGTGATAAGGGTAAAAAGGTTGAGGGTGTGTGCAGAAGTAATGTTTGGACCAATACCATTCCAACACTACAAATATAAATCTACAAATAAACCGTTTTAGTTGACTCAATGTCACTCCTAAATGTCTGGAGAGGAACTTAAATAACTGAGTGGACATGAGAACAGATTCCATTACCATGTTGAAAAAGACCAAAAATGCTTCTTTCTACCCAGAAATCACTGGGGAGCTGAGAGACGGACACCACACCTGTCTTTGGCAGCACGATGGCGGATCTGGTCTATATCTCCGCCACTGCTGCAGGTCATATCTAGACGTGACCTCTTCTCTTTCCTGCAGCTGGTCCCTTAAACGCCATGTCGGGCGTTAGGTGATACCTCTTTCTGTTGAAGAGGAAAATACAAATGGAGGAAAAGAATCTCGGAGAACAGCTTCGGAGGGACCGTATTAAAAAGCAGGGATGGTAAAGAGTGGAAACATGTCTGGCTCTGAGGTAGACTAGAGGTGAAGCGTTTTTACAGATTGTAAAAGTATTTGCTACCTTTATTTCAGAGGGGCGCTCTCATGTATCTCAGGTATTGGGACCAATAATGCTGCAGCCTGAATATTATTCTCAACAATGGTGTCAGGGGACGGTTTTGTATATTCATTGAACTCCTAACCGCTTTCCCACAAGATTTAAACCTGTTCCTGCTGATTTTTACATTTAGATATCCAGGTCTGCTTTTCTCAGGACTGCACTACATCATAGAGCTGCACATGTTCACACTTAGGAGCTGCCCAGCAGGACTGGAGCAGTTAGAGTTAAATGCCTTACTAAGGACACTGTATGATGAGTACTTGCTGTGGAAGGAGAGAGTTCCCCACACTGACTTAGTAAGAAGCAGAGCCCTGTTTAAAAACCGCACTTGTCACACCCTAAACTAATACCTCCATAGGAATTGATTTTCTCAATAAAAAAGGCCATGATTTATCACAAAAATCTGAGCTCCCACCATAAAATCAAATATTTTGAAATGAATACCTTATAACACTCTCAAACTGACTGCAGCTCCAAAAACGCATATGGTACCAATAGCTATTGTTTTTCCAGTACTAACTCCGATCTGACTTGGCTGCGTTTCTAGTAGAGGACAAGAGGCCAGAAATGTTCCTAAAATGTCCAAAAGGTTTCCAGGACAATCCGTGTTCATGATCCCTTGGAACTATGGTGCAAATCCGACGCTGACCCAGCCTGATATACAGACTGAACGGACATTTCCAGAATTATTTCATAAAATCCAAGACGTGGATGGTCAGCGGTCAGGAACCAAGGCCAACACTGACCAAAACCATGTACTTAATAATAATTGAATACTTTTCTCCATGACTTAAGGTGCTTAAACATGCCAAACTGACCAACCAGCCCCTTCACTGACTTCTAGGATGCACTTAATCCACGTAAGAAGTTAAGAAGTAAGAGTTCTGACACGCTAGGGAATTCACAGCAAGACCCTCTAAGAACCAACTAACCCAACCTCAATCCCAGCATACCATCCATTCTGGGTGTATTGCTCGGGACCCAAGGGAGTGCTTTGTCGAAGTGGGGGCAATTTGGACACACGACACGTTATATAAATAAACTTTCAATAGACAAGCGAACAACACTGTGGAGCAGTGGGGGCGGCGCTCCAGGGCTCTGCAGTCCAGCATGTCGTCCGCATGACTGGCAGACTAATGTGGCTCATTGTCTGCGGTTGACTTTACAACTGAACTCTTCCCTGAAGTCAACACGAGTGGATAGCCAACTAGATGTAGAATCGAACCAAAGTCTAATTAACCTGTGTGAATGTGCGTGAGCGGCGACTCGGGTGGGTAAGACTGTATTTCCTCGGTGTAAAAGTTGATACTAACTTATACCACTAATACCGTTACCGCCAGCAAAATACCTCTGCTAACTAAATCCATGCTCTACTTTAAACCGCAGTGGTTATGTCAAAGCACTAATACTAATATTTGGATATTACCTCCGCTATGTGTATTTCACTGCGAGTAACCCTGACTTAGTGTATTTTTCGGGGGCAGATTTAGTGATTTGAGGGCCCCAGGCAAACTCCGTCTTGCTTTACTGTTCACCCTTTCTCTAACTGGGACTGTTGGTATTGGCAGTGGTAGAAAGGGGCCACTCATACACTATCAGTAATGAACGGTGAACCACACGGTAAAAGTCCTGCACACACTGCTTTCCTTTAAAGCAGCCATAATCAATAACAATAATTACCACTACTTGTATGTGAAAGAGGTTGCAGTGGCTCTACAGAGCTTATAAGCATGTTTCAGCTCATTGTTTTAGTTTTACAGCTTGCCACTTCAGTTTTTCGATTCACTCTGACAATTCTCATCAGCATCTTTTTCCACCAATAAAGCTCTCAGTGTGTGAGTGTACGCTACATACACAGCACCAGACAGTCAAAGTTAGCTAGCAAGGGAACATCGTGGAAGGATCACTTTGCGAAAGAGCCGGATATTTTTTTAGGGGTCGGTGGAAACCAAATATGGAGCGAAATGGAGAGAGTAAATACTAGAGAGTAGATACCTACATTCACAGAGACGCCGCTCCAAATAACTGCTAATAGTGCTCCGTGTAAATGAGCGTCCCTTTGCCAAGTTGGCCAACTTTATAAGGCAATAATATGTCAGTGCTGTGTTCACAGCTTGTTTCCTAGAGGTTATTAAAGGTTTACAATATGTCAAGTCTTAATGTTGATAGCTTAATTTGCAACCGGGGACCAGTCATTGCTTGTCCAGTTTCACACAGATGACTGGATATTCTCTTTGGAACATTCCGTGCACGTAAACGTACCGTTTTTCTCACTCACACTTAGTATCTAAATCTATTGCTGATCACAGCAAAGCACAGGAATACTGACCAGGCCTCTGATTTGTCAATCGTTGCTCACACTGTATGGACTGAATTCAAGGGAGCACAATGGAGGTGCGATGAAGCTGACAGGAATTGGCTGTGAAAATGTGGAACAGGAAGAGGACTATAAAATGTAGTGCCAACGGATGACCTGCTGAAAAGGCATTCACACTTTACAGGCGGGACACTCAGAAAGCTCAGAAGACCATTGTTTGTCTGTGAGAGAAATTTAGACTTTAATGGGTTGCAAAAATTGTTGCTCCGTCTTACAGACCAGATGTCATTAATGTTTATACACGTCATGGATTGGGAGGCAGCTTTAAATAGCCAAGTGGAAGTGTCGGTTTCAGTTGAGTTCTATGGTGGAAACCTAATGGCAACGGGTCAAATTGATCCTATAAGTTGTATTATTATAACCGAATGTTTTTTTATTTTTTTATTTCTCGTGCAGATTACCATCTTATTGTCATTTGTACATTCATTAGATGTTAATATAGTGTAGCTGTTTCATCCTTTGAAATTACTGTAAAAATGAAATTATTGTTCTTCAAATAAACTATAATACAGTGCAGTACTGTGTAACAATATAGCTTACTGTAGTTCAAATTACAGTAACCTAAAACCACATTGTGCTGTTTGTAAATACAGAAACATCAGCAGTGCATATAGGCTACTAAGCTACAGCTTGGCTCTGGTTTCAGTGCATTTCTACATGTTTAACAGGCCTAATAACAAACTATCAATGCTGGACTGGGAGCAGATTTTGAAAACAAAGTATTCATAAAATACAGTATCATGGGAGTAAAGTTAAAACAAATTACAATAGTAATGCGTAGTTTTACATTTTTTTACATACATATGTTGTCATGTATGAAATTACCCCAAAACACTGTAATCAGACAACTTGATTACTATAAGCAAAACATTTAAACAATGTATTGTAATAATTCTGTCCCAAGCTTTTGATCCATATAAGCGCTTGATCACTGTAATCGTGGTCACTCTAAGCAGTTTACACTGTATAAGTCAAATATAACTAGTAGACTAGAGACATCAAGGCTACTACAATGATGTCATTATTTTCTCTCCTTGTTGTGTAATTCTTATTTATTTATCTGTTTATTTATTTATTCATTTATTTAATTATCATTATTGTTATTATTACTTTTAAAAATGATTATAATCCCTCTCAAAGACCTCTCTACTTGTCCATACCCGGTTGAGATGAACTCTGTGAATGAGTTGTGTGTGAAGGAGGGTGGGTGGGTGTCGAGAGTGTGGAGGTGGAGGGAGAGAGGAGGAGAGTGAAGATGGATGAATGAATGAATGAAGTATGAGGCAGGGGAAGAGTAAAAAAAGGTAAAAGGAGCGGACCTGAAGAAATGGGGGTGAGTCATTGTACATTTTTGACAACTGATGCCTCACATAACAATGAAATGATAGCCATCAAGGCATTTTCATCTCCCCCACTATTTCCTCTAAAGCCAGAGAGCAAACTAACTTACATACTGACAAGAGATTTTACAGCATACCACATTTGTTACACTGACGATTCTGTTTGTAAAGCCGTTCGTTATGGCTCGAGATACTTGCTTACTCTGCAGCCAGAGAGCAATGCCTGCTTTATGCTGGATGGCCCTTCTCTAGCTGAGGTATGCCCTGCGCCAGCTGTCACTGGAATGACCTCTAATTATCACTGAGCTCCGGGCTTTAATGCCCTTTTGAGTGGGTGTGTGTTTATGCGTGTGTTCCAACTCTCTCCATAACCAACCAAATACCCTCCAGCACGTGGTGGCGACTCTGATCAAGGAGCACTAGTGTGTGTGGGCACTTGTGTATACATTATTTGTACGCCTTTGTGTCTGTTTGTGTGTGTATCTGTGGCACATAAAGAGTTAAAGGCAGCTTCAATGCTGTTTACAACAGCGCGGAAAGATTTTTGTGGATTTTCCCACCTGTAACCAAAAACAGAGGCGATGCTGTTTTAATTAAGGATGGGATGTTGTGCCCTCCCACACACTGGCTGTAGGTGGACACACACACACACACATCCACACTCCCACACATGCCTTCCACTTGTTGACCTGCAGTGCCAGCCTGATCTCGTCTTTCTAGCAGCCCGTAAAGGCAGCCTGCAGTGTGGACAGCCCCTTCACACTCAAGGGTCCCACTCCGATCTCATTACACTGTATTTATTACAGCTAAGCCCACCCTGTGTTCCCACAGTGGAAAACCCCACTGTTCTCAAGGTATGGCTGAAAAACCATTAACTCCACCTCCGACATCTTGTGTTCGTAAAACCAGTGAGAGTTGATGAGATACCAGCTGCCCGGATGGAGTTCCTCCACTATATGACCAACGGATGAGGGGCGCCGCAGACCTGGTGGGCCCTCGTCTTATTGCTCACAGCGGGAGCAGCTCAGCTCATAAGGTTGAGAAATGTTTTGGGAAAAAGAGATATTCTCTGAATGAAATCTCACAGGATGTGAAAACTCCAGCCAAAGCTGGCAGCACTAAATCAAGACAGAGGAGGGCTTCATTAATTAGCTTCTTTTTTTTTTACTCCCTGTGTCAACGCTGGTATTTTTAGAGCGAATGCGGAGCAGTTCATTCAACAGCTGCGACCCACCTAGAATGAGCGCTGTTATTAGTTCATGGTCACCTTCCCGGCTCGGTAAACCCGTAACGGCTGGCTGGGATGTGAAAGTGAGCGAGGCCACACACACACACAGACACACACACACACACCTCTTCGATGTTTACATCCCACCGTTTCATCCTCAGCTGTATGGATTACAGTCAGAGGCAAAGAAACCGCCTGGTTGAAATATATCGGCCTGTGCGGCACCTCCTGGGAGAGCTCAGATGGCTGATCCTCCTCACGCTGATACCGATGCATGATCTGATACTGTTCTTTTCTGCTCTCTGACGTTGAGGTGCGGGAGGCTAAAAAACAAATCTGCTGCATGGAGGGAATTTGGGGGCGGGGAGGCCCCGAACTCTGCGTCCACAAAAATAATAATAACATGCTTCTTTGTAGCTCCCTCCGTGTCCAAGTCCCAGCCTGCTGCGATCACAGGGGCAAGAAGGAATTCCTGTCTGGAGATGCTAGAAGGACATGGACATGTTTGCAGGCTTTTGATTGAATCGGGGAAGGTAAACAGCTTGGGTTAGCAATGCAACCAGACCAGCACACTGAAAAGGATATTCCACTCCTTTTTCTTATCTTTTTTGTGGGCGACTGTGGCTAAGTGGAGAGCAGGGTCGTCCTTCAATCAGAGGATTAGCGGTTCAACCCCTGGCTACGATAGTCGCATGTCGATGTGTCCTTCAGCAAGACACTTAACCCCAAAATTGCTCCCGTAGCTGTGCCTACAGTGTATGAATGTGATAGAATCTGATAGGCAGGTGTCACTTAGCCCCTGCCACCAGTGTGTGAATGGGTGAATGATGACAAGTGGTCGGAAAGACCAAGCGCTATACAAGTATAGTCCATTTACCATAGCTTCTTTTCCCCCTCCAATTCTCTCTTCTTTATACAATATTTGTTCAGCTTCTCTTCCATCTATATTCTGCTTCTAACCTACCTTTTTTTTCCATCTTTTGTACAATTTTCGTCTTCTACCTTCCCACATTTTTCCCCCATTTTAACCCTTTTCACCTTCTTTCCCTCACCCATTTTCTCGCCTCCCATTCCTTCTTTCGGTCATCTTTCCCTTGTTTGTCCTCCTCTTCCCCTTCTGTTCCCTCTATTGTTTCCTCCCTACATACTTTTCTCTTGGCTTCCCTTCTTGTTCACTTTCTTTGATACTCATTTCTTCCCTGTCTCTAAACTCTTTACTTTCCCTCTCATACCTTACTTTCTTCTGCTTCTTCTTCCCTCCTACTGTGGTTTATCCCTTCCCATCTTATGCCCTCCTTTCTCCCTTATCTTCAATTCCCTCTTTGCCTCTATCGCAGAGCACCGTAGACATCTGAACTCACGTTGTATCTTTGTACCTGTCTCATAAAATGACAGGCAGACACTGGGGGGGGGGGGGGGGGGGGGGGGGGGAGGCAGGTAGAGTGGTGTTACACCACAGGCACTTGCGGTTTGCATTGTTGTCCTGCTGCACCGACGTCATTTGACATTCATACCTGCCTCATGCCCCGCAAAACCGGCTGATCTCATTACCATTCAGCAGGCGGAAGAATAAATCTTTGGCTTTGTAAGAGTTTATAGGCTCCCTGGATGTTATTTATCCCTGTAGCCAGAGGGAGATCCCATGTGAGTACAAGGCATTCAGGGGTTAATGTGAAATCCTCCTCATTCCCCTCATACAGCATGATTTATTCCTCAGACTTAAGTTGTAGCACATGTGTCTCGCATGGACAGAGCAGCACATCGGATATGACTGCTGCCCCTGATGCCTTGGGAGTCGTTTGTTAAGGGTCCAGCGGGGTCAAAAATGATTTCTGACCCCACAATCAGCAGAGTCAGTTGAGTTGTTCGTATCAGTCGTTGTGCACGTTAAACCTTAAAGGTTCTTTGTGTCGCTTAACAAGCGGGAGGCTTCAACTAAAGTACCAATAGCTGGCGAGCTGTGACGCTGACAACCATCCAAGCATACACACAGGCAGAATGCGAGCGCCAACAACCGACAGACTGAGAACAGTCATCAGATGTGTTATTTTATCACCAGATAGCCTGGACTGCAGGCTACAAACCTGTAAGAGCCGTCAATGAGCACCAGAGGTTAGCAATCACTATGTCAAAGCCTTGTCGAGGCTTAAAATACACCATTGTCCGTGTTGAAGGGTTTATTTTCACCCTCCTTTGCCATTGTTCATGCCCGTCTCCAGTATCCACTTGGCTTCTATTCTTAGCTCCATTGCCACTGGGATTATGGTGACATGTTGTCTATTGTGGCTCTTACAGCAGCTACAGCATCCGCCGCCGCAGGACAGCCACAGGTCAGTCAGTGGAAGTTACAGGTGTCTTTACACGCACTCTGCACCAGGGTAATGTTACATGGCTCACAATGGTGGATAGTGTTTGAAGGGAAGCTAGGAAGACACTTTCAAATAACGGATACTTAGCAGTTTATCAGTTCACTAATCATTTTAATCATGATTAAAACATTTACTGATGCTTAAAGGAACTGTTCCACAATTTGTAAAACTATGCTTATTTGCTTTCTTGCAGAGAGTTAGTCGATAAGATCGATAGCACTCTCATATTTGATAAATATATATATGTATAAAAATATACTATGTATAAGTATGCGTTATGTACATACAAAATATAATAAGACAGTACTTTTAAGCACACTTTTGGTTCACATTTAGTCGCACCGCACCCGGCAGGAAGATGTATACAGAACAGATAAGAAGAAAACTAAACACTGAATGTGCGATAAACCTCTTTATCTTAAGTCTTTAAGAAGGAAGGTCCCAGTTTACCACTGCGCAAAACACATCAGGAGCTAAAGTCAGGTCACGTCAGTCGGTCGGTCAAGCAGCGTTGCCTCACTGCAGCAATCCTCACTGGAGTGATCAGGTGGAATATGCTCATACTTCAGTTGAACCCATGTCATCTACTGCACATCTGGACTTTCTGTGTATTTGTTCACCTGTAATATAATCCTGCCCTGTAACAAACAAGTGAGGAATTCCTCTTCCTGTTTTGGTTAAAGACCCTCGATTGTGCAAAGAGCCAGGCCTGCGCCTCTAGCGCCAAACAACAAACAGAGCACAGGAACTCTGATTGCTAACGTTACACGAGGAAGTTTCAATCTGTTAAAACACATCAGAGTAAGGGGGACTAAAAGTGATACGCTGGGGGAAACCTTTATTAGCATTAAGGAGCGACTGACGTTTCTTTTCCTCCTTGCCATCGTCTTCCACTTGCAAAAGCATGATTTTAAACTACTGCTAGAATCATATGTAAAGTTTTCCATTCTCTTCAGCGTACAGTTGTATATACTTAATGTAGGAAATTTTTTTTCTCAGATGCGTGCTGACAATGTAATTTATGTAATGTTTTATCCGTCCAGTCCACTAGGGAACCCCTGTATAACCATCTTGTTTTCTCAGATGGGACTCATGTGGTTGCTACACTACAGACATGCAGGTAAAAGTTCAGCCCGTTTGATGGTCATCTTGAACAAAGTCATGTGTCTTTGCGCTAATTCAGTTAGCCTCAAAACAGCAAAGATGCTGCATTGTTTCCTATGAGGAAGGAGTACCAATTCTGATAATGGAGCCACATATGCCTCCAATAAGAAGTGGCGGGAAATGGGGGTCAGAGGTGACACTGCTAAGGCCGAAAAGATGGAGATACGAATCTGGCCAAGTCAATATTAGTCAGATAGGAGATATGAGTACTTTGAAAGAGACATCTCTAGATCAATGCGCCGGCCCTCAGGGCTTATAGAGCGGACCCCTCCGCCCGGCCCCACCCTCACTCCTCCTCTCTTTCACTCTACCTGCACTCTAGCCTCTATCTCATCTGCACCAGTGCTGTTGGGCTACTCCTGCTCGCCCAGCTGCCGGCTCAGGAATCCACATACCACCTTTCCTCTGCGCTTCCCCACGCCCCTTGCCAAGTCCCCATTCAGTCCACAAACAACAAATAATTAACCTCATCTGATGGATGACTCATGAAAATGTCATCCTGTCTGCAGAGCTACTGATTGCTTAATGTTATTGGCAGAATTTTGATCGTGACAGGAAAAAAAAAAAGATATTTACTATGTGCTTGCAGATACTGACTGAGAACACACGCGCTCTCCATTAATTCTACATGACACAGCATTTTGGATTTGCAATCACATAAAGTTGGATGGCTGATTTCACAATTTCGTCTTCTTACTTATTTAAAGTCTGTAAATAGTGCTTTTATTTATTAGCCAGAGCTCTGAGCTCCAAATGAGCAACGTTTTTTTTTTTTTTTTTTTTAAACTGCATCCAAAACTTTAAATTCTCAATGACAGCTAGGTTTACAGGAACAGGAACAACACTGGGTCACATTTCACATTTTCTCAGCAGAGAGTACCGTTGAGTCGACCCCGCGCAGCAGAGATTTACTAACCAAACAGAGTGTGCCAGCATTCAGACCTCAGATCAATCTCTGGTTTAAAGCGCTTCCCCAGCCGTTCAGCTGAAGGAAGGTCTTCTCCAGAGACATGATCCACAGGACACATTAGTCGTATGTCATGAATTGCTGAAATACTTTTTTACAGTATACGTATGAAAGGAAAAGTCCAGAAAAACTGAGCATTTAAGTTCATTATTTCAAATAATGCTGTTTGATTAACCTACTGAACTACAAGAGGGAAGCCTTTGGAGACACTCAAAATAATGATCATAATACTGAATGATAGCTATGATGTTCTTAGTTTGATTTATAAAGGCATTCTTGCCAATATTTGAAAGCATAAGTGAAGAGGTGAGAGGAAATAAGGGGACAGAGAGGTAGGGCGTCATGTAACAAAGCTGCAAATTAGCTAGCATCGATCATAACGTCAGCAAATGCCTCACGATGACATATGACTCTTTCTTCACAGTGAGGACACATCTGTCATGAGATATTCTCACCGTTGAGATGCTTCTCATCTTAACAACAGTGTCAAGCCTCCTTTGTCATGAGCATGAAGTCGTAATCCTTTTGTTCTGATGTGGGAAACTAAATCTGACAAACATTCAAAATAGTCTACAATGAAGCTGGATCAGAGAGACTACAGCAGCCCTCCTCATATATATACTCCCCCATAGCCTTTTAGCTCATCAGTTAACTGGATAATCCTCCCACCTGTTCCAATCATTGATGTTTACACCATGATATCCTGCATGATAGAAAGAGTAAATAATCTGTATTTTATACTCCTGGTTGAGGAAGTGGTCAGCTGCTGCTGGCTCAGCCTTTATCGTGCAGCACAGTCAAAGCAGCAACCCGAGTCTATCTGATGCATTTCCTAGCTCACACAAGCGTATTGAAGTTAAAGTTACAGTTTGAAATAGTCTCAGCTCAATGCTGATGCCTCTATATGACCTACATAAGTAAACAAGCCCAGGCGGACGGACCCAGATCCGGCTTTGCTGCCGCCTTCGACTTGCAGTCAGAGTTCCGGCGGGAGGTGGAGGGCTCCTCCTCCGGCCAGGAGCAGAGCTTCGCCCTCGCTGCTCCTCCGGTGGGAGCCAACACCGACGCCACGCTGCTGGCCTTATTGCTGGGCCCGCTGGAGGGAAGGGAGGCACGGGAGAACCAGAACCAGGACTTAGCAGGGAAAACTGTCAGACACCGCTGGTGCTCGGGAAACACTACCGCTTTTGTCCACAGCATTGCGAAAATAATGACAACATGTCAGCGGACGGTGGAAGTGAACCAGATCAGCTGGCAACAGCGATACAGAGAGCTCTACTCGAACACGATACGTCTGCACAGTAACTTTGACACATGGTAAATCAAAGTGTTCCTTTAATCTAAAATGAGTGACCTTCTGCAGCATGAACATAAGCACGTTAGCTGATGTTTCTGCAGCCTGGGCCTACAGTGCATTTGTCATGCAGCGAATAAAGCACGAGAGCTTAGTGTACTGTGCAGTGTATGTGGACGAATGGACAAGCATTCTGCACTCCGACCACTGGAATCAGCCTCCTCATTAGACTCTAATCAGACTTTATGGCTCAGTGTTGTTTTACAGCGCATGTGTAACTTATGTGTGACTGGTCAGTTACTCAGTGTACACTTACTTTAATGTACTCTTGATAGATTTGAACGATTTCGCCCCTTGCTCCGCCGCTTGCCATCGCAACGTCATTAGACATTATTGTTATGATAACCAGGACAAAATCTTTGGAATGGCAAAGGCAGAGGGAACGTTTGATTAAATGTATCAATCTCTATTAGGAGGCCATACGTGGAGTCTGTGCTTAATACGTACAGATGGTGAAACGTGGTGTATACACTGGTTCAAATTAAAGTGATGTTTATACTCATCACTGGAACAGAATGTCTTGTCACTGGAAAGAGAATATTTGTGGGGAATATGAGGGAATTTCACGCTTTGAAAAATGTCATTCCTCTGCCAGGCAGTTCAGTACGTGTTGCATGAACTTTGGTTTTATCACCTCTGAATAAGAGCTTTGTGACTGCTGCATGGCACACTGTGCACTATTTCTGATTCGGCCATTTATAACTGAAAAGTATACCTTTGGGTTAGCCACAGGCAACCCATGTTTTCTCTGTGCACTTTCTGCCGCTGCATGCTGCCTGTGATATGTAGCACTCGCTGCCATGTGCTTTTCATCCTCAGTCTTCCGGTTGAAGCGTGGTCAGTCTGCTTTTCTTTGGCTAAGCCTGTAGGAAGTTCCTGATAAAGTATTGAGCCCAAACATTGGTAATACAAAAAGTATAATGTTGCCTGTCGGCGTTGCCTTGCATAGCTTATCTCATCCTTCCCCTCCCTGCTGCTGGTGATAGGCAACTTACCAGTCTATGTTGGGAGCAGTCCAATTGGACAGCAGCGAAGCGGAGAACAGTGCTGTTCTTTAAAACTGCATCATAAGAAAATTCACAGGATCTGCGGTTGGTTCTGTATCATTCTGTATCTGTTAGATATGTGCTATTAAAAGTGACTTACTATCCTGCCAGAGGATAATTGTATGTTAAAAGGGAAGCATGCATACCAGGCAGACTGATCTAATCCTTTGGACACACAAGTCTTCGCATCCAAAGCGCATTTCTTTGCACTACACATGTTTATTTTTTCTTTATTCTGTGAACATTCTCTAGTCAATATTTTGAATATTCCATCTTCCTCACTATTAAGACTGTACAGATCTTTATTTTACAACATATATCTAACATTTGAATTTAAAATTTCCTATTTTATATTGGTGACGTACACAGACATGTCATCTTTTCTTTCACTCAGTATACTTTGATTGTTACGCAGCACAACACAAATCCCTTGAGAAAACCTAGCTCCCAGTAAACCTGTTTGATGCACCAGTTTAAAGCAGCAAGTCCACCAAGGGAGTTGAGACGATACTAGAAAGTTAAAACAAATGGCAAACCACGGCATACACTACGACAAAGTGCAGACATCCCTCTGATTGGTTGCCGATGAAAAGGTTCTGCAAGTGTCCTGTTGGAGATGATGTCGCGGCAGTTTGATGCGGCGTTGCTAAAACATATTTGTATTCCTTTTAGATCACATCCCTGGGCATATTGTGCAGCTATTTAACAAATGAGTGCAACAAAATAAAAATATATTTCTTTGTATTTTCATATCAAAATCCAATCATCTTTTCTTCATGTACAACTCGTGTGTGCTCACGTAAGCTAGTACCAACCGATTCCAACCAGCTCAGTATCCTGCAACATTCTAAACCCGCTCACTTTTTAGCTGTCCAATCAAATGCAAAGGATTTGATTCACATCCCTCTTGTAACTGTACACCGCTCAAATATTCCGTTGCACCGGGGAATACGTCACAGTGCAGAAGAAGCTAAAGATGCTCTAACTTCCATTTCACTGTCAATCATCCAACAGTTGCTGAGACATTTCACTCAAAACCATGAATGTAAAACCTTTTGGAGGTGCTAGATGAGAAGTCAGGGGATCACCAAAGTCATTAGGATTCATCCTCTGGGGATCATGAATGTCTGTACAATAGTTCATGGCAATCCATTCGGTGTTGTGGAGATATTTCACTCTGGATCCAAGTGGTAAACCGACGACAGACTGACCAACATTAAGATCCCTAGATTTCTTAGCTTGACCAAAAAACACAAAGAGATTTGAGCTAGTCCTTCATTCAGGTGGTGGGAAAATGTGATCAAACATCCAAACAGGCTCTTGAAAACTGGGAGTATTCCTTTACAGATAAGTGCTGCGTCAAAAGTTGATGTATTTTTCGCATGGACGGAGTCAACGATAAACACCGAAGGGCAAATGCAAAATATTTCCAGAGCACAGCAATCGCCAAAAGATACAGTCCTTTTCTCCTCGCGGGTTGGACGACTGCAAAGATGAAAAAGGAAACTACAACGACATAATAACACCTCAAAAGCACTCTTTATGTGCTTCCTTAAGCTTGGTCAAGATGATGTTGTCTAATATGTCATTCTTCGCATTACAAGAGACTTTGATACTGTGTCTGATTTCAGCGTTAAACCGGTAATAAGAATAATGTTAATGGCGTAATTCCACCATTTCATGACAGAGGGGCCGAGTATCCATTTCAAGGGCTACTAATGGACTACTGGTGTGACAGAGGAAGCTGAGCAATGTTCCAGGACTCCTTCTACAAACAAGAGACAGAAATACGCTGCCACTGAACAATAGATATACTGACAGCTATGGTCTTTATGCTTGAATACAAACACCTGCATTGTACGATATTAGGGACTTCACATCCGAAATGATCCAGTCAGAATTGCCAATCTGTCCGTCCGGCCTTTTTTTAACCACACATACAGTAGTAGCTTTTTTTGTATAACACAGTAAACAAGCGACCTCCATATTCGTACTGCCTGTGTGGCCAGACTTGCATGTAGAAAGCCTCAGAAATGTTTTCAACTGTCATATTACATTCGGCTCACCGAGTGCAACAGTTGCAATTTATGAGAGGTCTTCGGCAACTTAACCTCTAAATATTTCACAGGCTGCCAGAAATTTGTGAGGCATTTTGGATTCTTTTTGTTTTTGGACACAGAGTCATAGCTACCTTTGAGGAACCTGAGGTCTTGTCCGCTGTGTTGTTGTTGTTTTTCTCAGAAGAAAACATACGCATAGTAGGTATTTTGTAGGCTGATTCCAGCATTTTTTTGTTTTTTGAAATGATTATTTAAAGGCCAATAAATCAATACATAAAGTATTGTCCACTAGAATTTTACCCCTGAGTGAAGAGCGCTTTGAAACAGCATTTAGGCCTGTATCTTGGAATACAAAAGTACAGTGATGCTTTATTTCACAGCTCTGTAAAGTCCTGATGATTTCCAGGGAAGTTTCCTGGACAGAACAACCTGGTATGTGTCTGGTGATGTTTAGGGAACATGGAGACAAAGTTCTGTGTTCTGCGTGCGAAATACCTGGTGACAAGCGATGGGTTCCCCCTCTACCTGGTGCTTCAGTGTTATGTTGAAGTCTTACACAGACTCAATATGGACGCAAGCCGAGGCAATCAACTAGACTCAAGGCCTACTCGCCATACGACGCAAACCTGCTTCTCCCCATTTGCCCCAGAATGTTATTATTATTATTTGTTTGGGTTCCTCTCCAGAGGAAGTTGGTCAGGGTGGTTACGGCTCTTTGTCAGTGCTGTGCTTCAGGGTCCTGCAAGAGATTTTCTGGAAGGGTCTTCAAAACCGGGGCCGGCCGTGTTTCTTCCCCCCCGTTGAAAAACTAGACCATGAGGCCCTCTACCCTCTAGAATAACACGGAATTCCTGGAGCAAAAATAATCCTCCCCATATCACACAATAAGGGAGTATGTGGACTTTGTCTCCACAGCTCTGAGAAATGTGCCGATTGATAAGAACACTGCCGTCTTTATCATAAAATACAAGGATATAGGTACCAAGCTATCCGTCTGACTCCCTGGCACTCCTGTCTCTTGTTGCATTCATTGTAACTGAAACCGTCCAATGGTGATTGTACACATCAAGCACGAGAGACATGTTGTCCTGGCAGCTAATAACGGCATGTACAGTCTTTTTGTAACAATGTGTACCAGTAACATGATACTGAAGGGTTCGCAACATACAAACTATACGTGTTCAGTTTGCACACGACTGATTCTAAAGGATATTTTAAAGAAATACTTTATTTTACTCTTTTTAACAAAAGAGGACATCTTTTGATATTTTGGATGTGAATGTAAAGGGTTATTTTGAGCTTGAATATCTTTGCACAATTATATGAAGATATGATATATACACATTAGAGCAGAGAAAATAGTCATTGTTCATGGATATGTAACTATTTTCCTTTATTGACCAATTTGGTTAAACTGCGTTTTTTTATAATCTTCTTGTTGCCTCACAGTAACGTAGCATTTATAAGATTATCATGATTAAAGGAGTAGTTTGAGTTTTGAGAAATGATTCACTTTCTTGTCAATAGTTGGCTGAGATGATCACTCTCAAATCTGTCTGTTAAATATGAAGCTACAGCCAGGAGATAGTTAGCTTAGCATAGCTTAGAATAAAGAATGGGAACAGGGGAACATACTAGCTTGGCGCTGTCGAACGTTCAGAGATGTGCTGGCTAAAACTTCATTAACAAGTTCCATATAAAAATCACAGTGTAAAAATGGCAAGATGTTGCTTAACACGGGTTTATGTGCTGGAGGTAATCAAGATATGATATTGTTAATAAATACTGTAACGATACTGTTACTTTAAAAAAAATGTACTCAAGTGAAAGTAAAAAATGTATAAAGCAAAACAAAAAAGTATAGGTCAGTTAAAATGTGCTCTGAGTAAACTTCACTGCATTTTAAAAGCGTGTGGGTTGATGATACGATTGTTCAATTAAAGAACATCTTCAGCCTATGAAATAGATGGCATTAAATGTCAATTTAAACACAAGTGGAACATCATCAGCAACAAGACCAACAGACAGGAACACTGCTGTCCGTGTGTAGTGGGTGGGATTTTGGGATTAGAGGATGACAGATGAGGAAGCGGGAACAGGTGTGACAGTGGAAGGTGCTTAGGTAAGAAAAAGCCAACGCTGGAAGGGTGGTAGGCCTCCTGTTTGAGGCAGACACTGAGCTCGAGGGCAAGAGACATGCAGCGATTTTCAGGTGTCATATGTGAAGCCAGATAGGAAATATATCTTTTACTTCTCTTAGGAGAGCGGATTTAACAAAGCCCCTCCCCTCTTAAATACACAGTTATTTAAAGTACTTTATAGGTAAGTCATGGCTTAATGTCAGTCTGCCAACATGTCAATGTATTTACTACACTTTTGCGAGTTTTTAAAACGGTAATCTGTCCAGATTAAGGAAAATATAAATACAGTTGTATTTTCTGCTGATGTATGCCATGAAATTATATATTTAGATTGGGTGAGTGGTATTTATTTGAATTGATCATTTTTTTTTACCACTTGTCTTTTGTGCCACCCTGTGCTGCCCCCTCTGACTGTCTTCTCTCCATTCAGGCTCTCAGGCAACTCAAATGTCCTTTATGAATCCACAGTTGAATAAAAGGAAGCTGACAACGTGAACATGTAAACAATGTAAACTACCCTCTACCCCACTAGCTCGCATATTATAGCAACAGAGAGACCGCTGAGTTCTGCACACCACGTAGCATCAGCTCGTGAACGAGTATTGACGTTTCATTTCTGGAGGTTTGTCTCTATTTCAGAGAAATAGGAGCATATACATAATCCACTTGTGACTTAAAAAAATAGGCCCATACTGTATAAAGTATCCTGGCACAGGCACACAAATAAAAAGAGCAATACACTGGATTATTATTTTTTTTCATGAGCCCAAAGAGAAAGTTGACCACGTTTGAGTGATGAAAAACAAGGGCCGGTCCCAGCAGCCCCTGTGACTTCCGACAGACTGATGCTAAATGAGAGATGGATATCTAAAAGTAAATAATCAAAGCAATACCATGTCTCAAATATAGATTTACAGAGAGTTTTAGGTTCTCAAACTGTAAGACTGGCTGTGTCTGGGAGTAAAACTGGTTAGAAACCAGTTGGGTGCAGATTTATATTTTTTATTTTTCACCGGATTACTTAAAGCAACATATCGGTTCCTGACTGGCACGTTTCAGCTTGATTGAGCAAACAAAGATAAGAGCTATTAGTCACTAGACATTTGCTGCTGCTGATGATTGGATGCTGGATGAATCATATCAACCAAAGTCCAAATCCATCTGTCTATTTGAATTGACTCACTCTTGACTACAGCGTGCATTGTCTGGTGAGGAGAAGGGTCCTGTTTCATTTGAACTTCCCCTGTAGTAACGTATAGCACATGTTAGTAAGTGACCACTTACAGAGCTGGACAGGAAGCGGAATATTTGGACAGAGCTTGTCGTCAAAGTCCAGTTGTGATTAAAATCCCATCACTTTAACATCTTTGAAAACAGCATCTGCATACAGATGTGCATTTCTCTGATACTTTGCATTGTGGTACTTCCAGGTTTTCTACTCTCAATTTCTGGGAGCATCCTAGTACAGATGTGTTCCTGAAGCGCACAGACGTTGGGTTGATCTCAGAAACTTTATCAGAGTAACTGAGCAATACTTGGCAGCAGATACTGCACATTTGGATTAACTGGAAGTGAAGGAGTCATAAAAGTATGTGAGAGGGAAATGAGAATAATTCCACAATGCAATCGTCTGGAATGTTGTGTGTAATGTGTTTCCTCCTCTCTGCGAATGTAAAATGCACAGTCCGTGGAGCGTTGAGTGACATTTTTATAGAATCCAAATCGGTTCCAAGACTTTTTTATGTATTCCTTAAAGGCTAAATATTGAGAGGGAGGAAACAAGCAGACTGAGTCCTTCTCAGATTTGATAGAAGAAAGAAGGAGGGAGGGAAATACTCAGCTGGAAGTGGAGTGGGGCCAATGAGAGGCTGAGCACAACAGGAGTCAACCAGTGGCATCGATTAGCAGCATGTTCCTCTGAGTCCGGACACAGTGTGGCTGCTGGAGACTGTTGCATGCTGGGAAGTAGTATTCTCATGCCACCGAATGAACCAATCTCTCTCATAGAAACCTTTTTTAAAAAATATTGTAATATGGCACATAGAGAATCTGAAAAGATCAGAAGTTTATTTGAGAGGCCAAGTCCCTCCCCTTCTGATGTCCTCCATTGGAGTACGCAAACAGTCTCATACTGCAATGGTTTTGAGGAAAAACTGCTACTTTAAATGGACAAACATCATATGTGTAATTAATGGCGCAATTTAAACTGGATCAAAAATGTATTTATCTCTTGCCGTTTACTACCGTACTTGTGTTTTCTTGAATAAGGTCCCTGGTGGTCCACCGGAAGGGGAGGGACCTTGCCTCTCTGTAAGTGCTGGAGGTTTCCTGAAGGGTAACATGTTTTTTTAGTTTTGGCCATTATTCCTATTGGTTATAAAAGCATTGTACCTACAAAGCTAATTGGTAAGTCTCCCTGTCCATTTTTCTTGACATCCAATCGACGTAACACTCGGCGTGTGTATTGCTGAGGACCCATTGAAGCGCAGTGTTGAGCGCGCCCCCTTCACGACCGCCAAACAGCATGCTGGGTACAGCTCACTCTCCGTCACTCACTACAGCACATTTCAAGAGAGACAAAGAACATTTCTCGACAACTGTTCATCCGATCCGCTTCACACTTGTCCGGTGTATTGCTTGGGAGCAGAGTCGAGTGTGAAGTCGTTTGTCGGCTTGCAGAGCAGTCTAAGTAATCAGCACTGGTTCTATTGAGATGTCAGACGGCAAGAAACATGAGCAGTCAGGTTAGCCAAACGTATTTGGAAGCAGTGGGCGTTTATTTAAGTATTTGTGACAGAACTCCATCACTGCCATCTTGTCTTACAAAGCTCGGTAGCTAATATAATCAGCAACACTGGAAAAGTTCACTAACTCAGTCATTTCATTTAAACGTTAACTTTCTATTACTTGTTGTCAGGCCACAATAGGTCTTCACAGTTAGAGTTCTGCTCAGGCCTCAGACACATAAACTGAGGCTAACATTTTATTTTTTCTGCAGAGACAAAGTTATGTGCTTGCTTTTAAAAAGCTTAATGACAAATAACAGTGAAACATCAAAATAGTATTTGGCATAATATATAACTTCCACAGCACAGATACTTAAGCATTATCTCTAAACAAACTTAAAGCGTAAATGTATTTACTCCTTTTAGCACTCTGAAAAATGTCTATGAGTGTGTTGAGCATTCAGCCCTGTTGATAAGGTTTCATCATCACCAGGTTTCAATGTTCCCCGTTGGCTCCCTGAACTCTTGCAGGAGTTTTTCAGGCCAAGGTGAAATACTGGGAGCTTCCCAAGACTCAGAACTGTGTTTCCACACAGAGCTTTGGCAAGTTCGAGAGGAAGTCCAGAGACGAGTTGTCAGGAATTAACTCGACATGTTGATGGACGGTTTTTGCTGAAAATTTGACCGCCAGATACATATCTGTCAGCTTAGGGAAGTGGTGGCAGTCGGATAACGCCGTGAACACGGATTTAATATTTCGAGAGGTGAGAACGTGTGTGTGTGTCTGTGTGTGTGTGTGTGTGTGTGTGTGAGAGAGAGTTAGCGTAGAGCAGGCAGGAAGAAATTACTTCCAAGGATCTGTTGTGGGAGAAATCGCTCACCGTTTCCAGGCGTATCAAAGCTGTCGGTGCAGCCAAGAGGACATTCTTCCCCTTTTTCACACAAGAAACCTTTATTCTCCGATGCGGCCAGGAGGCTTTAGTAAATCCTCAGGCGAGTGTCCCACCTGCTGGGTGGATTTATAGAAAAGGGGTGCTAGGCCCCAAGCCCCTCCCTGGAAATCTCACCTCCACTACTTAGCACTCAAGTGGCTCTCTTTCACACACACATACACAACACACACTGTTCATTCCTCTGCCCCCCCACCCTGTTCACTTCCTCTCACTTCTTTTTGTGTAACTGGTCTCTCCGGGAGACAATGAGCATCAGATGTGCGTAATTGCTGCTGGGATCTAAAGGCCTGAATGCACCTGTGATGTACAGGACGAGACAATTACACTCATGACGAGGTAATTAGCAAAAAGGACATCAAGTCAATTCCACGACCTTGAAGATCTCCTCATTAGACTGCCGGTGCCGGTATTTCGGTGATTATCAGTGACAGTGGACATGTGTGTCCCATTATCAGATGACCGAGTTTGCACAGCTAAGATGTGGCTTTGGTGTTGGTTTGAGGCCAAACGGAATTATCTCTCCCATGCTGGACATTTTGAATTGAACTGTACACTTGGAATGGGACAAGCTCAATAAGGAGTTTATTTACTTAATACGCATACCTCAGATTGTTCTAACATGAATCATGACGAGGCTTATCATACATAACAGTATACCCTTTAATGTAGACTGATGTATCTTCTTTTCTGGCAGACAACACATTTGTGTAACTTTTCGACAACACATATGATACATATGCACACATGTGTTATTAATGCAGTGTAAGTTACTCAAACGGGCACTATCCCATCGCAAACACGCGGATGTGGTAAGAATGACACTGTGACCCGTGTGACTTGTGTTTGTAATGGTTGCAATGGGGATAAAGTCTGTAGAGTTTAATAAACTGTCTGTCCTGTAGAAGCTGACCTTTGGTGGCGCATTTTGGATTTGATAATGAACCAAACATTAATAAGCCATCAGTCCGTCCATTTTCATCCGCTTATCCAGGGCGGGATCGCGGGGCAGCAGGCAAAGCAAGGTGTTCCAGACGTCCTTCTCCCCAACGATGTTTTCCAGCTCTTCCTGAGCCCTGAAGCTTTCCCAGACCAGAAGAGATATATAATCCTAGAGTGTTCTGGGTCTACCCTCTGAAGGGAGGCGTCCAGGAGGCATCCTGATCAGATGCACGAAAAACCTCAGCTAGCCCCTTTCGACCCAGAGGAGCAGCGGCTCTACTTCGAGCTCCCTCTGGATGTCTGAGCTCCTCACCCTATCTCCCAGCTGAGCCCAGCCACCCCATGAAGGAAGCTCATTTCGGCCGCTTGAATCCGGAATCTTATTCTTTTTGGTCACTACCCAAAGCTCATGACCATAGGTGAGAATCGGAACGTAGATGGACTTGTGACAAGTTGGAAAACATGCACTTTTATAAGGAAAATGGTAATTTCATGTTCTGTTGTGTTGAATGTGATGTGATTGAGAGGATCATTCATGTATAACATGACGATTTACTGAAACCACGAGTTAAAATTCATCACATGAATAAGTGGTTGAAATAATAAGATTGTATTTTTCTTGCATCGTTTGCTTTGTTCTGTATTGTGTAGTTTGAGTTACCTAGTGTTAAACTGTGATCTACATAGTGGTCTTGATCTTGAGATCGATTGCTTTGGTCTCCACCCACATACCTTGGGGAAACCGCGATCTTTTCCTCATTGCAGAAAAGTTCTTGCTGAGGAAAAACCATCACATCACTCTTGTGATTATGTATCCCCCTTTTTCAGGGGGCTGTAACAGACTGGTAAATCAAGAGCTTTGATTTCCAACACATTCTCACTCCGATCGTGTGAAATACAGTCGATTGGTCAGGGGCCCTAAGCTTCATACTGTGACGCTCTAGGTAAACCCTCTAGTGTCAGTTTTAGACGGACGCTAAAGGGTGCTTTTGTGCGTCGGAACCAGACTCCGAGGGGCACTGACAAAACGTCGGTATTTGACGAGCAGGGAGTAAGAACGGGTTGTGCCTTGCGGCTCAGCTTCCTATTCTCCACAATGATCCGGTGCAATGCCCAACATTGAGATATTTTACTTTCAATGTCAATGGTGCAAGAGCAAAAGTCAGATCGTCACCGGGTTCAATCGACTTCATCCCCATTTCACTCTGGACACTACAACCTTTTAACTGTGCAGCGGACAGAATTTTAGAAGAGTCTATAGAAATTGTTAAAAAACATTCAGGAGTTTTTAAACATGGTCAGCTATCAAACTTTTTGAGAGAACGGATGCTATGGCTCCGTGACTCATGAGTGGACCAAAGTGGTGGAGCTACCAACTGACAGACTAGGATAAAGTCATGCTACTAGCATGGCTAAAATGCAAGGATGAGAGAAAAGCTTCACAGAAATATATATATTTTTCCCCCCATTCATTCCTGTCTTGTTAATCGTCTCGTGGCCCCACAGATTTATTTGGGAATCATTGCCTTTAAGTATCCCTCTAAACCTATTCATCACTACCCCTAATTGTATTTCAATAAAATCATTGAAAGAGTTGACACCAGCACCAAAATTTGGATTCTGACACCCAGAGAAAAAGGATGATCAGTAAACAGGCATTGTCTACTTACTACTTGAAGTTGGGATGCATGCTGATTTGAGGACACATGCACTAAAAGCATGCACGGCTGGCATGCTTATACCAACAATGCAAGGAGAACCTTGAATACAAAAACACACAGAGGGAGAGAGACTTCATTTCAGGTAGACATTACTCCACGATATCTTTACATATAGACAATAGTTGTTTGCTGCTCTGAATGTCGTATATTGTTCCTTTTTAAGTTGTGTTTTTTTTTTTATTATCGAGGCAAAAAATGAAACCGCTCATTTTTAAATGGAATATTATTCATCAATTGGGAGAAGTAGTTCCATTCACATCAGACCTGACATACTGGCTGTTGCATATAGGACAATATAAATGGTCAGTGGAAGAGAGAAAAATCATGCTGGAACAATTTACCGATAGTGGTGTCTGCATTGTTGTTTGCGCATATTGAACCACTCTTTCTTAGTCTTTCTCAGTTTTCATCTCTTCAGATGCCATGCAGTGGTTTGGTAGCAGCTTAGCAGGACGCCGTTGTTGTGTGTGAAGAAGGATGCTCAGCCAGTGTTCTAGTAACGAGATCGGGACCGTGAACCAATGCACGGCTACACCTCAAAGGCACGCAGAGAAAGAGAATCATTCCCAGAAATAAGAGAGGAGAAAACATGATGTTATCCATGAAAGTACATCTACTTCAAAACATGTACACCACATACGGCACAATGGCTACTGTACAAGAGCAAAACTCTAACCGTTCCCTCTGTTCGGTGATATGCCATTTCATATTGTTTCCCATTGCCGTAGCTGCAGGGAGGGGGTGCCCATTGTGTGTTTGGGGAGTATTCCCCGTGTCGTCTGTATGTCAGGTATCAATTACGTCATTCACACTTACTAAAGGTAATCATAGAAAGACACAATACGAAATCCTCGTATGAGCACGATGACATCAGTCTTGAGCAATTGGTTTTAATTTCACAATGTCCATAATAAAATCATCATGCTTATTGTGATATTATTTTTTACCCAGAATTCTGCACTCAACAGCACTCCAATCCCAATATTGATATTGCTGCACTGAACTCAGCTGGACGCATTTCATTAGGCTGTGCAACTGGAGCATAGGGAGAATAAGTCAGCCCTATAAAAGTCTGAGTTTGCTAAATGGCTGGGAAAGGTCGAGGCCAAAAAGAAAAACACTGGGAGTGATGGAGAGGAGCGAGGTTTTACTGTCGAAAGAATTGGGAGAGGTGACTGGGAAATCATCCCAGCAGATAGTCTCCTTTCGGAGATGGTTTAAACAGCTGAGCCATATGTCACAGCACAATGTTAACCAGCCACGTACTTGGACCAGGACGGGTCAAGGTGAACAGATCCACCAAGGCCTGGTCTGAGCTCTCAAGCAGGACACCAGAGCTGCTGCGTCTCCCACCACGCTTGTAACTCGGTCCCGTGATCCCTGTATTATGACTATAATCCAGCTATAAAGAGTTACAGTCGTAGTATGAGGTCTCAGCTCGCTAATGAATGAGAAAGCACTTCACGTCTTTGTGTGGACTTTAAACCGCAGAGCTGAACACTCGTCAAGGCTGATATCTGACTCCTGCCCTCCTGTTAAATGTGGGGAATTCATGTTAGTGATGCATGCAACACTAAATCAGCTAATATCCTGAATATCGTATGCAAAGTTGAAAGAAAAGCTTTGCTTATTTGCTTTCTTACCGAAAGGTAGTTGAGAAGATCGATACCACTCTGATATCAGTGATTTAAATATGATCCTACAGCCAGGAAATGGATAGCTTAGCTTAGCATAAAGACTGGAAACAAAGGTAAACAGCTAGCCTGGCTCTGTCCATCAGGTAAAACAAATCTAGTTCGTTTTGCTTGGCAAAACCAGAAGTGAAAAACAAGACTCCAGGAAGTCACCCTGTCCATAACCTCCAGTAAAACCACAACTTTAGTTTTCACACTTTTTAACCTTTGGACTGGGTCAGGTTAGCTGCATCCAGTCTTTGTGCGAAACTAAGATTACCGTCTCCTGGCTCCAGCTTCACATTTAAAGTGAGCCTATGTAACAATGCTGTGGCCACAAATGACGAGTTATATATCTCATGTTTGCTAACGTTAGCTATAACATTAGCCAGCATAAGTTACATACCAGACCAGCTTATTAAGGGTTAGGGTTGTTTTATTGCTCAGGAATTCACGGTTTCATTCCTAAAATAAGAAATGTCACTTTCTTTCTTCCAAAAGTTTCACTTAAACGCACAGACTTGATGGTGGTATTGATCTAATCTTACTCTGTTGCAGCCGTAATGCAGCCGTCAAATACTCTCGACTCTTTTGTCTCCCATTTGTTCACAGATCTCCAAAAATAAATGTGCAGCACATGCCGTTGTGCCTGACGTGTAGCAATGACAGGATTACAGTGCATGAGTGATACACCCACAGTAATAATGACAGGGGATCTACAGCATGACGGAGAACAGGTAACGACAAGGGTATAGGGTGTCACTGAGACCTGAGAATGACAAGGGTACACCGAATGACTTTGACCTGGGACTGATGGTGTCAGACGATACGGCTGATGTATAAATGAGGTGCTGATGGACTGCAGCGATTCTCCTGCCCGTGCACTCTGTTAATCCTACGTATGCTGAGATGGACTCCACTCTTGTCTCAGGACGGTCATCAGGATTAGATGGATCGGACAAACTTGGCTGGTGTCTATTTAAATCAACAATTAATGAGGGTACTGCTACGGGGGGGAAAGACGGAGAGAATGGTTCATTCATTGCTGTCACACACATACACACGTCGTGGTGTAAAGCCCAGAGGCCCGGGCTTAGACAGCCAGCGGCGCTGGTTTGGCCGGTGTGTATTTTGCGAGGTGCCTGTGATGATGAACAGCACAGCAGACTGTACAGTGCAGCCGTGCTCAACTCTTTTACACTGAGCACTCAGAAAATATGAAGATGGCTTTGCGAGTAAGGAAGTAAGGCCTGCTTACTCTCACTCTCGATGCCTCGGCTCTCGTTCACGTAAACTTTAAACTACAATAACAACCTGCAAACTGTCAATGTTTGCAGGCTGTGCACCTGTGCGTGGGCGCATGCTACAGTACGCTCGGGAGCAGGTCTGCCTACCATGATGGCACAAATGTCCCGTCTCTCTGTGCTGGATATGAAATGCGATTCCCAGAGGGCCGAGCGTTGAGGCCCTCAGACACCTGTAGGGGCTTAGCTGTGAGAGAAGACAGTCTGCAGAGTGACACTGGGAGCTTATAGGAGCAGGAAGCTGCTTTATGCGAATCTGAAAAGAGAACGCACCAAAGGACGGATTCAGCAATCGTCCGCATTATTGAAATTCCTGACGGGGACGACTATGAAAAGTCCAACAGGTGATTCTAAAGGAGAAAGCTTTATTGCCATGAGAAATGGGCTCAAACATAACGAGTAGCCAAACATGATCTGCCTGAAACAACCAAGCGGAGATGTGGATTACAAGGACGCTCTACACTTCAAATGCTTTAAGTTCCAGTTTCCTGCTGCTTAATGTGAACAAATTGATACATTACATGGAGCCCTGACAAGGCAGTGACTCGGTACTACCACCAGAAAGGTTTGGTTATACTCAGACAAACGCACAAGGAGGTAAAGGAATGCAGAAGGGCTTACATCAAGCACTGAATGCACTGTAAGGTGAGTCATACGTTCATCCACGTGTCCATGTGTCAGACTATGGGAAAGGGCTTTAACCCGTTCTGGCCGACAGACTGAAACAGCTCTAGTAGTGGTTCAAAGCTCAACTAATGTGATGAAACTGGAATAAACCAGTGGCCCTATGGGCATCATTCATGTTTCATCTAGTAAAATGAATAAAAGAAATGTGATAGAACTGACCTCCATACAAAGAAAGAAAAACCTGCTCGCTACTCTTCACAGTCCACATTTATTATAGACGGGGTTTAAGACGTTACTTACCATGTCGCGATTAAAGCTTCGTCTGAAGTCTTTTGAACTTTTCCATTTTATTCCCCGCGTTCATAAGCAGGGACGCGGCACGTCTCTAAAAGCTAAATAAAGAAGCAGTCAAGCACAGAAAGTTCACGCTTACTCAACTGAGCTACATGTAAAATAATTCAAAAGGGACGGACGAGCACATAGAAATGTGTTTGAGATTAAGACCTCTGTACCTGCCAGATGAATGTGTCTCAGGCAGTTCCGAGGAGGATGCACCTGGAGTCTTCATCCCTGTCCATGACTCTGAAGTACAGTGTGCTAACCTATAAACACATCAGCTCTGGCGAAGACGAACATATCTGTGGTTTATGCACCATCACACGAACATGAAATACAGTTAGCGCTCCAAGCATGCAGGTGTTCACACTAGTTTCACCTGATTGGATCTCTTGTCAGGACTGTGCTGGTGTGTTCAGGGTCGCTTACACAATCGTGGGCCTTTTAACACAGGAGACATTTTGATTCGAAGCACAGGCTCAATTAATAATGGATTCATAATGGCTGCTTCAATCGTTAATGTTACTAGCTACACCTGTTCCTGCTATGACGAGTCAACATGTCAGCCATACTAAAAGGTATGCTGTGCAAAGGATTGTGGGTCAGAGGAGCCAGAAAAGCAAACCGGCTTGCATACTGCAAAATGCGAGCGGATGCAGGACATCCTGGTATTTTTGACATACTACGTAGTGGGACATACTTAATTGCCTTCTGGCATACTAAATAGTATGGTGGTATGGTTATTGGAACGTTAGGTGATGAACATCGCAAACATGAGTTCTCAGCATTAGCATCTTAGCATTTAGCTCAAAGCAGCACCCAACAGAGCTGCTAGCTAAGATGCACGCTATGGTTTCCCTCTACAGATCAGCCGTGACTAGATGTCTTGTAAACAAGCTCAAGAATAGTGTTTGAATTAAATTCAAACCAAATTTCTTTTTAGTTAAGACGGTACGATTTATCATTATCTACCCAAGATCTTCCACATTGTTTCGGGAAATTTTGTTAAAAGAAAAGAAAAAGGTTTAATGAAATCTTCAGTTAAGAGGTAAACCTGAAACACCAAAGTATGGTTCATATTTTCTACTACCTTGTCATTTGCAAGTGCCTTCATCATTTCAAGTGTTGATTGTAAAAAGAAATGTCCCAACATCACACTACTCTATACTCGGTTTACAGGAGCTACTGGAATTTTGTCCATTTTTTTATACCATTTTAAAACTCATCACTTCCATACATTCATTCTAATTGTAACAACCTTTAAGTCAAACAAAAGGGGGCTACATACATCCATGCCATTGGACTGCAAGTCTTTAATAACAAAAAAAAGAAAAACACCCCTCCATACAAAAGTATCTGTACATGGTCGCTTACTGAACTGTATAGCATTTTATGGAAATGGTAGAACATCGTTCATCTTTTAGCTTTAAATACAATACATCTCAGCAGTCAGCAAACCACAGTACTGGATCTGCAACACAAAGAGGGCTGCCGGTTGAGAGTCCATCTTTGTCATGGCGGGCGATGCAAAGCGGCTGTCCACGTCGGGACCCAGATACCGGTTACATTAGTCTAACATTTGACAACATTAACGAACCACATGAAACTTAATGTTGATTTCTTTTGAAAATAAAGAGCACGCAATTGTTGCGAGACATAAATAAAGCAATAATTGAATACCAGTGCAAGAAAGCATTCAGAGCATGGAGACACGGGGACAAAAAGAATCAGACAGTGGGATTGAGAAACTTGCTGTTAACGCTTACAGTAGAGCCTGAGTGAGACATTTCGACACAACACCGACACAGAAATACATTTGTGGTCTACTGATTATGAGAGTCAGTGGACGTAACATTAACGTTGACGTTAATATTGATCGGGTACGTTAAAATTAAACAATAATTAAAAAGAGAAAGAGAAAAATAGAGGACATGGAGATGGACAGAAAAACAATTGCACCGTATCCCTGCTATGTGCCGTGACCTCCAACCTGCCACCTGATCCTCCTCTAAAGACCTGAAGGAGAAATTCGACTCCCGTGTGGAGAATGGCGAGGTGGGTTGAGCCGTTGTAGGGGGGGGGAGCCGTGTGTCACGGTTAGGGAATATCTCATTGGGGCTTCCAGCCCCCACCTCACCCTGTGGCGGCAGACTCCTGCCGCGTACAAAGGTCATCGGTGGGATTACTTGCTACCTAACTGCGATTGTTTGACTGTGGTTGCATGCTAAGGTGAAGCCCTGACACAGGTGCGTAGGCAACACGCCCTCCCTCCTGCCCGGACCCACTGCCTCGCACCCTGAATGAAGGCTCGGGAAGTGTCCACACAAGCTTGTACTGTACGGGTCAAAAGTGTAAGTGCTGGGACAGCGGACTCCATTCACTTTAGTAAAACTGCTAGGTTCAACCATTTTTTTAAATGGCCGTCTTGTGGTTTTATAATTGTCAAATTGTCACAAAAAAAAAATCTGCTGCATTAAAACATCTTTGTAGACTGATGTACTGAAGCTGCGCTGAGTTTGGATGTGAATCTTAAATGCAGTTGGTGTTTTGAAGTAAAGGGCTGTTACTGCAGTAAGGGATGGAAAACAAAGTGCGAGTGATACACATCTGGTCCCCAGTTATGGAACAACAGACTGCAATAACTGCCACTAATTCTTGGGGCGGTTGTTAAAAATGTCAGAATAATGATCCCATCCATTATGAAAAAATGTATTAGTGCTGCAATCAAAAATAACAGTACAGCTTGCCGTCCCAATACTTGCACTTTTAACTGTATTTCATTTAAAAGATTACTATTGAAATGTTTACAATAAGTGCAAATTGGTCGTTATTCCAGAATAGCTCATTTTATTTTCGATGTCCTCGTGTCCCTGCCCCTGTGTAAGTGTTGTTCACCCCTCCCTCTCTACTCAGGTCCTCCACCTCACTTATCAGAGTTCTTGCGCGGCCTACGGAAGCTGGACATGTTCTCGTTTAGTGCATAGATGCGCCTGGAGAACTCCTCAAAGCCGGCGACATCCAGCTCTCCCAGCACCTGTTCGTCACACTCCACAGCTACTGCGTGGTCCACAGGGATGCAGCGGTAGTCTTCCATCCGGGCCTCGTCTGCGAGCCCTAAACCCAACCCAACCCCCATCCCCATCCCCAGGCCTAAACCGGTGGCCTCCGTGCCCATGATCTCCTCGGCTTGCTCCACAGAGCAGCGCAGCTCCGGGACCAGGCTGACAGGCGCCTGTCCTGGTACCAAAGAGCCGTTCATGGCACCTGTGTGCTCACCAGTTGGGACAATTTCCTCACCGGTTTCCTGCACTGCAGAAGAGCCTGGCGCGACAGTGCTGCTGGGTGGCCCCTCCTCGGTCTCTTCTTTATCTTCGATCTTGAGTCTCTCCTCCTCCACCGCCGTCTCCCCGCTCTCCCCCTTCTCTTCCTTCTGCCCTCCCTCCTCATTGGACTCTGTAGTCTTGGCCAGGTTAAGTGAGGCCATGCCGGCATCGAGGGAGGAGGATAGTTGTTTGGGTGAAGGCGAGGGAGAGGGCGGTGCAAGGCCAACCGGGGGCTGCTTCTCACCCATGGCTGTGTTGTAGCTGGGTGGAGGAGTTGGCTTGTACTTGTCGGCCTCCGAGCTCGCCCTTTTTCTCAGGCCTCGGTCTGGGGAGCTGGTGTGGGAGGGGTAGCCTATCTCTGAGGCAGCAGACACACCGAGCTGAGACTTGGTCGGCACTGGGATGGAGCTTGAGACATGGTGTCTGTCACTGCGAGGAACAAGGACAAAGAGAAAGACAATAAATAATCAAGGACACGACTATAAAGCAACAACAATCTAACGACTTCTAAGTGCGGTATCAAACTCCAGACGAGACTTAAGTCTGTATTTGATTTATTACGGTCAGCAACAATCTCTACGACCAACATAAGAGCCCGGGACAGCCTGAGGAGTCGAATGAGACACCCAGGCTCCATTTGGACCTGGTTCTCCATTTATCTCACCCCTCCACCTAAAGCACCCAACTCCATCCCCTGGTCCAGGAGAAAGACAGCTGCAGTTCTTTGTAAATCACTCCAACTTACAACATTCACAAAACATTTGTGCATCCTGTGGGACTCGCTTTCTGCTGACTGGAAGTGCGCAGCAGGCGTCCACCCAAGTATGTCAGACATTTTCCTCTTTAACAGATAACAGACTCGTGATCTGGGGACACCTTGCTTGGCCCCAGTACAGGAGCCATAAATTCACTTAAATGGGGGCCTTACCGCCTCTGCCGATTGGCCGGGGCCAAAATCACGGGACTACATAGCGCTCCGGTTAACGTGACCATTCCACGGTGTCAGGAGCCGATGCACTGTACTGTTGTGGTCAAAGGTGAAGCAGGGCATCGCTGTGCGCTCCAGAGATTCACGTGTGAGGACAGATCTCTGCTTTATTCAGTTGGACATGCAGTCATGAGAGATATCCTTGTACATTTTCTCCTGCAGCTTCTTTATAATAGTGGCATTTGAAGAATGCATTTATTTATTGTGCACTCACTCGTTGCCTGATGGACAGTTCCACCACCAAACACATGGCAGCTTATAAAAAGGGGCCTAACCTTGGCCCTCACCAGCACCGTGCCGAGGTGGTCCTGACAGGGTTCACAGGCGGGACACTGCTGAGAAGCCTGTGTAGTTTCAAGAGAAACTTGTCAAACTTCAAAGCGCCTGTGATACAGTAAATGAGAACCACTGATGGTCTGAATACTGGATGACATTTCAGCTAATTGGAGGAACATATTGGACCGTCAGCCAAGGTCAGCGTTAAGACAATAAAGGTTTAGGGTAATGACCTGATGCTGTGAGGTTTAATTCCTATTAGGGGTGCAGAACAGGAGATGGACTGTGCTTAACTTGGCAGCGCATGTCCATCAAAACACATAGTTTAATACAACTGACTTTAGCTCCCCCCCCCCCCCTAATGAACATGTGGTTCACTCTGCAGCAAGGAATTTGGGGGCAAAATGGAAACAACGTGCTCTTTAACACCTAATTGTGCTGGAATGACAATTGTAAAAAAGAAAGAATGAACAATTTGCCATCTCAAACACTTATCTGTGACTTTCCAAATTAAACCATCATGGCTTCTTTGGAAGCCCGTCCAAAAAAAGAATTTGGATAGAAAGGAAGAAAGACGGATGTCATGAAAAGTCAATTATCATTTAAGTAAGTGGAAAATGTGATTCAGGCTCTTTGAAACACAATGCAGGTTTGAAAATGGAGACGACTGGTACTGAGCGAAAAGTTAAAGGTTTTCTATCATTTATGAAAAGCTAATAAGTGACTCCTACGTATTTTAGCTTGTCCTTTCGGCAAGGATTGGGTGTCTTTGATTGTAATTATCAGCCATTCGCTGATAATTACCATTCGCCTCTCCAGCCTCTCCAGCTGGCTCTTTAATTTAATCCATTTGGTCTGAATATAGCTGGCAATTTATGCCACAATCAAATGTATTATTGACACTGGCAAAAAGTAAAAAAATCACATGGTCATCACACCAAGTCGTTTGTATAATGAGGAATTTCATATTTGGACCGTGTTATTTAGTTCCACTCAGTTTCTATGTTTGGCCGACATTTGCTCTTTTATTTGTGTCACACAGTGCAGCGTATGCAGCGTGTGAGTACCAGAGGAGACTGGGCGTGTCGGTGAGGACTTCAGCCAAGCAAACCTCTGGAAAGTCATAACATTTTTTTCCTCTTGAAACATTTTAACTATTATATCAATGACATGTTTTTAATGTGGGCAATTAGGCTACACATGTCTGGCCACTGTGAGCAAGTGTGCTGATTAAGGTTGCCGAGAAGAAAGAACTGCTGGAACACACGTCCTAATGTTTGGAAAAGCTGGAACTCAGACAGGCCAAATACTTAGATTGCATGAGCTAACCGTCTCTTGTTGACGTTCTCGGTGCACTGCGTGAGATTGTTCATATTCTTTATAAACCTCTACTCTGCTCCCATTGTGAAATGTCCCTCTAGTGGCATCAATCATTCTCACAAGTAGTCCTTCAAATGCTTTTTTAAAAGAGGTAAAAAGGGATGATAATAATGTGTGTCTGTCTGTTGGTCCACCACTTTGGTCCAGACTGAACTCAACAACTATTGGATAGATTGCCATTAAAATTCATTCATGGTCCCCACAGGATGAATCTTACTACTTTAGCGATCCCCTGACTTTTCCCCTAGCGCCACCAGCAGGTCAAGTTTTCACTTATCTAGTTAAATCTCAACATCTACTAAATGGATCGGCAAAATATTTGGTCGAGATGTTCATGGTTCCAAGAGGATACATCTTAAAGACTTTTGTGATCCCCTGACATTTCCTTGAGTGCCACCATGAGGTTAAAACATTTGTGATTTTAAGTGAAACGTCTCAACAATTGTTGAATGCAAGGCCACACAATTTGGTGCGCAGACTGGCCAATCATAGCGTAGCATTGGCCAACTCTGACCAGCAACAACTATCCGTTTCTACTCCACAGACTCTCGTGCAATAGTTTCAGATTTTCTTCGTCTTCAGACTGGTTTAGTGGATTTGGACCCGGTCGTGGTTAAACGTTGTAATAGTGATACGGGTCACACAGAGAGGTTGAAAGGAGGTACACGTTTGTAAAACGTAATGGTTCTACGTAAAAACTTGTGGAGCTAACATTAGCATAGTACGTTAGCACATCATTCACTAGCGTTAGCACTTCAATGCTACGCTAGCTACTGAAGGTGTACTGAATGTCTTCCTATGCCCCACTTTACAGGAACAGTGCTGTCCCTTAATTTCATTGTATTCTGTCTCGATCGCGAGCTGATGTGGTGGTTTACTCTTAGGCTTTAACTTCTATCTGAATATCTTTAAACCATTTCATTTTCACTGCTCAATTAGTCTGACATTCTGGATACATCATTCAAACACATATTGTAAACCCTTCTACCTGCTTTTCTTTCTCCTTTTTTCCAAAAATTAGACATTTATTCAGGGAGTGTAGTTAGTGACAGTGTGGGCTCAATGGTAGTTCTGACAACTTGACAGATAATAAGCAGGGGGCGGGGCTTAGTGAAGGATCAATTGCTATGACTTTGGCGATCCCTTAACTTTTCATCTGGTGCCATCATCAGTTAAAATCTAAAAATGTGTCAATACTTTGGACTTGATAATGATAATCCCATCAGCCTCAGCTGTAGGCCACATACTGAACACCAAACTAAGGCTGTGAACATGGTAATCATATCTGCTC
>NW_022280048.1:7219021-7228688 GCF_004355925.1 Anarrhichthys ocellatus | reverse complement strand
ATATACACACATATATACACATACATATATATATACACACATATATATATACACACATATATACACATATATACACATATATACACACATATATATATACACATACTGTATATACACATACATATATACACACACATATACACATACATATATACACACACATATACACATATATATACACACATACATATATATACACACACATACATATATATACACACATATACACATATATATACACACACATATATACACACACACATATACACGTATATATACACACATATACACATACACACATACACACACACATACACACACACACATATACACATATATACACACATATACACACACACATATACACATATATACACACACACATACACATATACACACACACACATATACACACGACGACTGATCTCAATGTATGTTTCAGAAGCTCAGAGCTGCTGAGAAAGGCAGCTTCTTGATTCTCAGCTGATGACTTCAGACATGTTGTTCCTGTCCCTGTGGTCTCTTGTCGTACATGGAGTGTGGCTGTGGAAAGCCACTGTAGAACTGTTACACTTCCACCTCCACTTCTTCCATGCATGTGTATGGACACACATAGCTCTAGGCTTAGCGGGCCAATGCTTTCATCTCATCTATCTTCAGGCCCTTCCACTTCCCATTAAGGAGGGGCGGTGGTGGAGGGCTGATTTGAGAGCTCATGCTTTTCATGGCTTCTTTCCTTTCAAAACAAAAGATTATTCAATTAATGTGTGTTCTACACATTTTCCCCTTTGCTGACCCCGGGAGAGGAGTGGAGATCAAAGACAGCTTTTTCTTTTATAGGACAGTGGAGCTGAAGTCGGACGCAGACCGACCCGCGGGTTTTAGTGAAGGGTTACTTACAGGCCGTAAGCCTGTAGAAGGAGAGGGGCAGAGATCTAAGCATTCCACTTCAGGGGGACAAAGTGGCTGCTGCAAATCTCATCAAGCACTGCTTTCTCTTTTTACAAGTGGAGGCACTGATGGTGTGCGGAGGCGCTACATGGTTACAAAGGCGTAGTATGTAGCAGTCGTAACATTTACCTAATACACTCATATGCTTTGTGCTGTGTCAGACCAATCTTCTGGTATCGGTACAGTTCTTACTTACGCTAGAACAATCTTAAATAGATTGCAAAGCCTGGTGTCAATACATAACGAATTCCTTGAGAGTAATTTACTGTGACTTTGGTGAATCTGAACGAACCTTTTAAAACACCAAAGTCACAAAAACACACCGAACAAGGCAGCGGTAGGCCAGCGACTTCTGTGTTCTGGGAGATAAAATGACTGGTTTTGTCACAGGAGGCCTGTGGCTTTAAAGAGAGCACATTAAAAAGCTTCAGTTCCTCATTGGAAAAGGCAGGTTTGACAGCAAGGTGAAGTGGTGAAAGTATTCTAAAGATAGCGTACACTTACACTCATATCAATTCATTTTTAGGTGTATAAAATAAGTCGTCAGCAGGACATTGCTTTGCTCCTGCACTGGTACTGCTGTCTGTTTCTACAAACTCCATCTACTGTACACAGTACTTCATACAAGCCCACTTCAAAAGAAACTGTACTGTCCCTTTAATAGAAGTATTTCATGTCGCAGCTTATGAGAGAAGACCTCAAGATGTGGATTCTTTTTACTCCTCGGACTAACCGTATCCTGGGAAAATTGAAAAATATTAAAATGCAGTGAGCCGTGGTTTATGCTAAATTGTAATATGCGCTCAGGTATTATATCTGTCCCACTTGTTGAGCTATTTGTTGCATTGTTTGTCTATTTCTATTTTTGGCTTTGAGTTTCTTGGGGGTTGGTGTTATGGTGTGTATACTACTACAGGACGAACAGATTCTGTTTTGATGAAGGTAGTGTGGATAGTCATTTCGTGAAATGACGACAGTACACACATCATCGATTGGTGAAGAAATTGAGCATTTCCGATTATTTTAAAGAGCGATTCATCCTTGTGTTCGATTGAAGCAAAACCACTGTAAATCTTTCTGCTGTCAGTGCCCTCTGAAGAAACATTTGTGTCGTTCTGATTCTTACCATCGGACCAGCAGGCCGTGCTCCAGAAAGTTCTTCAGGTTGGGTAGTGTCTGCTGCAGGTCTGGGGTGGTCAAGCCGTGTTGATATCTCAGCTGCAAGACAAGGGAACACACACCGCGTCATTAACCTCAAACAACCTACCACGTCGTGCATCCTTCAACCTTATACATATAATGTGCGGCGGGCTGGCGCTACAGCGAATCACTCTCACACGTGTGCACATTCTCCGTGTTTGGGTGTCGTTCGGAGAAGAAAGAAATACCACCTACAGGAGGTCTGAAGCAGACATTCTTTCGCCATGACACATTTCTACACTCCCCCTCATCGGTCCATTACTCATCTGGACACAATGGGCATCCTTCCCTGATAACAGGCATGCACGCTAATACGTAAGGTGTGTGTGGAAAGACAGGGGATGAGATGCGGGTGGCTAGGGAAAAAAAAAAAAAAAAAACTTGCTGTCAAGACATCTGGAAGAAATGGCGCAGAGAGAGAGAGAGAGAGAGAGAGAGAGAGAGAGAGAGAGAGAGAGATCGAGATCGAGCGAGAGCACATTAGAAACCCTGGTAGATTCTCCCTCACTCTTCTGTGTATCCACATCTAAATGTGGCCTTGAATGTCCCCTCCCTTGTACCACAGTGCTTTATTTCATGATAGAATCAAATCCAGCAAAGAAATTTAAAAAAGGAGAAAAATCAAAAGGCCACCTTGAAACTCCAGCTGTCTGTGCCAGAAATATCTCCTCCAACAGTTGAGTGATGTCACAGCGAGCCAGCTCTTGTCCGGCGGAGTTTATTTAACAGATATTACTGAACAGCAGAGAAGCATCACGCCGCACGTCCGGCGTATATCTCTGAGGCCTCTGTGTCTCTCTCTGACAACACTGACACACTCACACGCACATGCACGCACACACTGATGAAGAGATGCCGCGCACATGACACCGAAACATCACTCACTGGGGATAACGGCTTCTTCGTGTACGAGCTCATAACGGATGAGTGACATGATAATAAAGGAACTACAGGGAAAAATATCTTTGAGCCTCCGAGGGGCAAAGGTCACGTTTCCCTGTTTTTTGTTGAACAGTTTAGGAGGAGACAAACTGTTTTCAGGGTATCAGCAGCCCCCAAAGCACATCAATACCCGTTTCCTTGTGGTAATTGCCGTAATATTTATTTAGAGTCCTGCTGTACTGGCTCTGGTAAGGCTTGACAAATGGCGAGAGGTGTGGCATAGGAAGGAGCACTCAGAGGCCACATGTGCATGCATGTCAAATTTGCACTCAACATAGATTAACCAAATCCCACTCTGTCTGAATAGCTGCCAGAATAACGTGTAAACTGTACGATATGAACGGTGCGGTGTGAATGACATGCACTGCAATGTCATTATGCAGCACAGGGATGCACAACAAAATGCAGTTGTAGCCCATTTTCAGCGCAAGAAAAGCATGACAAAACAAAAACAGAAGTGCATTCCTGTAGTGCATCAAGAGGAATGTAAACAAGCATCATTGATGTAAACACAGAGTCCACCTCCTCTCGTCCCACCGGAGTCCAGCGGTTCGCCCATCAAGTGCAGCTTGATCCGGGATGCCACGATGGAGTCAGGTCTCTGTGAAGACGTGGACTCAACAGTCACCGACCTCCCGCTGCTTGGTCTTATTTCATCCATCTTATTTTCCTGCGACCGGGCTTCAGACAGCCAGGAGCAGGCTGGGTAGTGGAGTAGCCTCAGGTCCTAGCTGGGTTAGCTTAGCTTCCATCTCGGCTCTTCTCCCTCTCCTCGGGGGTGTTTGGTCCGGCAGGTCTGGCTAGGGGTTTGGCCGTGGGCGGTGATCGTCTTAAGGGCCACTGCACCTTTTCCGATGTTGAGTGTATTCTGTCATATGCCGTAAGTGCTCCAGTGATAATAATAATTTTGACATGTGCCAAAGTGTTTTTATCAATGTTCCAGTGTGTGTGTGTGTGTGTGTGTGTGTGTGTGTTCTGGTCTCAAATGGACAGTCATCGGAGGAGGACTTTATCAAAAGAAGCTCAGTGGGACAAGGGGTGTCACCACAAAAAACCCAGATGGTGATTGGACGGTCCAAAACCTGTGCGAACAACACAAGAGGTCCATTCATGGCTCGGAGTAAACCTCGGGGTCTGACCAAATGACAGCGCTGCGCTGTCCACAGGGCTAGCTCAACGGAATTGGGTTTGAAGCGTTGGGCCAAGATCAATAACACCACCAGTTTAGAAACAGAAAGAGAGTAGCAACATTGGGCTGGGGGGTGGGCTTGCTTGTTCTGTGGCCAGATGCAAAAAAAAAAAGAGGAAAATCCCAATCTCATGCATATCTCAAGGTCACGGTCTAGAAAGTATGAATCAGAAATCGGGAACCAGATATGAGCAAAACATAAATATTATGGCTTCAGCGAAGGTAAACTGCGTTCGCTGGACATGCTGTATGCTTTCTTTGTTTCTCAGTCGGAAGCCGTAACAAAATGCTATCTATAAATTCCATTACTCGCCTTGAGCCCTGAAGTGTGTGTAATAGCCACACTGTGTGTCTGACAGGAGACCCTATGTCACATTACACGGCTGTATGTCTGAGAGAGAGAGTGTGTGGGGGAGAGAGAGAGAGTGAGAGAAAGAGAGAGAGTGTGCATTTGTATGTGTGCCTCCTATTGTTTTCCTCACGTGAAGAGACGTTGCCGAGCTCGCAGCATATACAGATACTGGATATGGGTGAAGACAGGAGAGTGATGGGTGACATCATTTGACTTCATTACTATGGAGCTCGCTGAGGGGGATTAAAAAAAATGATGTATGCCTCCGTCAGGCCGACGCAGAATAACTGGAAACTCACGCGCGTTTGCCAAATCTCTGCCAGTGGGCACCAACGACACCTGAGCTAAGTGTCTGGTTGGCAGCGGTGCAGAGCCGCCTGCACCGGGTGTCTTTGCGATGAGTTGTGTTAAACACGTTCAGACAGTTTGGAGTAGTGCAGCCCTATAGCTGACCCAGCGCTCAGCCAGCCAGACTCCATCAATATTCATAAACTGGGCGGTCTGGCCCTCCCTGGTGGAAGCTGCGTTACGTTTCCCCCCCAGAGCGGCCTTTCGTGTTTCTATGTGTATATTTATATGTTGCTCATGGCCTTCGTCTTGGGAAGGCATATATCCTGGACGCTGCAAACATCAACCCCCTCCCTTCGTCTCACAGCAGAACAAAAAAGCAGAAAAACATTAGTGACCCGGCCATGTCATCTGAGGGAAAAGAGAGGAAACGTGTGAGGCGGCTTAAAGACATACGAGCTGGTTGTCATTTCTAATTGTCGGCGCCACAGAGGTTTTGACTGTAGGGCTGAAACAAACAGCTGAGTGGGGAAAAGGTGTAGATTCTGGTTCTGTACACCCAAAGTGGCCTTTGACAGTGTGTTGTAACTGATATGAGGCAATGTGTTGTAATTCATATGAGGTGAAACACAACTAATTGATTCCTGTTGCAGAATAGATTTGTGATTGATGTCCTGGTCAAATTGATCCATAAGCGTATAAATATATAACCATTTTATTTTTCTTAATTTCTCATGCAGATTACTCTCTAATTATTAGAGTCTAATAGACCATCCGCTAAGCCCCGCCCCTCGCTGCTAGTCCATCAAGCTGTCAGAGCTACCTCGGAGCCCACACTGTCACTAACTGCACTCCCTGAATAAACACTTTCTAATTTTTGGAATAAAGCCATTTCAAAGAGAAGCAGCCAGAAGGATCTACAATATGTGATGGAAGGGTTACCTCGTGGCAAAGTATCATGGGAGTAAAATAAAAAACGTGAGCCTACCATAGCTTTAAAATGGTTTTCCATATGTTGTCATGTATGTAAAGAACCAAAATGTACTTGTATAAGTATATTATTTAAACATTATTTGTATAGGAATTGTTCTGTCTCAAGCTTTTTGATCCATATAAGCGCTTGATCACTGTATCCGTGATCACTGTAAGTGGTTTACGCTGTAATTTCTGAGCCCGCGACCCAGTGAAGTGAGAATTCTTATGCAAACACGGCAACGAGAAACAACCTCTGAGGGTTCCTAATTCAACAGCTCCAGACCAGATCACACAAATGGCTCAGAATCAGTCCACCTGAGACAGCTTGTCATTCCTCGTTTCCCTTTCATACATCACCGTGATGAATGCTGGCGGAGTCCCTTGCGTGCTCGTGCTTATGTGTACAGGAACAGTGCTTTCAAGCTGCTGGCCACGGGCTTCTTTGTGATGGGGATAACCAGATCGTGGTGAGAAATTCCCAGGGCCCATTGAGGGAGGCTGAAAGGTGAGAGGAGTTGGAAGACGGGGGGAGGGGGGCCCTTTCACATGATGACATAGTGAAACAGATCCGGCCAGGTCTCCCCCTGTCGCTGCTCACACCTTTGTGTCTGGACACTCCCTTCCCTGTTTTGCTATTCTACAAAAGCCACGCAGGGCTGTGGGGATTCCTCAGCGTGTGTAGCAATCAGCGGGTATGACTGAAAGGTTTGGTATGAGCCTGTGCGAGAGTCCAGAGGATGAGCGACTCATCATCCTCATTCGTCTCAAGGATAAAGTATCAGCCCAAAGAATGCAGCAGTGTATACAGTCCCGGTCTGCCAATCCACCGGAGTAAACACGCTGAAGCTGACTAGAGCCGGTGGGAAACCAGTCCGTTTACAGAAAATGCCACCCATCATTTGGTAACAAACCTGCTCGTTTTCCCCGAGCTCTGTGCAGAGGCTAAACAAACACAGCCCGGCTGATGCCACGTATCTCTGTTTCCCCGGGTTTGTCAGTGCTAATCACCCTCACATCAGGCCGGCGAGTGTGGGCGGGCTGCAGAGAACTTTGAGGTTGATTGGCGATGACGCGGTGTAGGAAGAAGTGCCCAGGTAAAAAAAAAAAAATCCACTTGTCAGCGGCGGACATCCCAACGGTTCCCCCGGTGCGCGTCATTAGCATCGTTTGACAGGCGGTCTTCCACCGTCGCTGGAGGAAAGCCTGTCTGGGACGCAGGGCGTTTTCATCAGGAGCGTTGCGTTTCATGTGTCAAGAGGGTTAAAAGTCTCAAAAATCAAACCTGGGAGTATCCTGTGCATGTCTGACCTGCATCATGGACTATTACCCTGTGATTCATAATCAGCAGGCTTTTGTCCACTGGGGTAAAAATAGAAAAGCTTATTTTACAGAGTGCATCGCTTTTACGTAGTCCCTGGGGGGGATAATCAGGGAGCTCATTAGGTCCTATGACAGCTTGTTATAGAGGGGATAACCAGGTGTTCCTCCCTCCACCGTCCCTCTGGTCGAACTGTGGACTGGATACTTCAGCAGAGAGCAAGGAGGTTGACACAGACACAAGTCTCCAGAGATACATCGACCTGATATGTAGAGAAGTGGAGCCGTGGGAGATAACCTGCCATCGACAATATTTCACGGGCTGTGCCTCTTCTGGTTAGGATGACATGATTCATGAACAGCTTACATACCAGAGAAGAAAAAAAACAAGCTGTAAAAACAAATAATATTATAAGAGCTGAACGATACTGCGGCATAAGAAAACATCCTGCAACAAATTATGGACGTCGGTGTGGACTACAGTGTACTGTCGCGCTTGTCCCGTCATTTCTACTGATCCGGCCAGGAAGTGCGATGAAGTCTGCACGCTTGGCTGTTAATTATTGAGCCAAAGCTAACAGCGTTCCAGAGACCTGCCCGCCCCAAACAAAGAAGTAGTCGGTCACACACAGTCTGTGGAAGTTGAAACACACAATTAATGTAGTTAAAACTAAACTACTCCGATTACCATTACAATCTGACCCTTAAGAGAAAACTGTGTTAAACTGACGCACCGTACTGTCAGCTAATGTTGCGTTCACTTCTATTTGGACTGATACAGGTGGTGCTGTATATTACGGGCCCTTACTCAAACATTTAAATACATGTACCTTCAAGTGAGGAATGCAATAAAATGTTGAATAACCTGCAGTTTCTTGGCTCGTGAGAGCATGATTTTTTTTTTTGTGTTTGAGCATCCATGGTGTCCTCTGGAGCCATTTGGCCAGCGCATGTAAACCACATACCCCACACAAAGCTCACGGAGCCATTAACTCCAGCCAGGAATTTGCCTGCAGATGATTCGTTTCACACCAGACTAAACTCCCCCAATGGCAGCAGGTGAAGTTTTACTCTCCTCATTAAATCAGCGTGTGCATGTTCCTGTTTTAATCCTCTCATTACGCCTGTCTGTTTGTTTCCCTACGATCACCTCACACAGTGGCACATCGATCCAATTATCTTACGGGGTTTTTTTGTTTACCGCTCTGTGAGCTCGGGGATCTTTGCCAGCAGATCTGTTGATGCCAACCTTTGGAAGTCCTGCTTTACAGGAGTAAACAACTCATTTACCTCAGCGGGCTCATATGGTTGGTTAGGACGTCCATCAGAACGCCGTATTTACAGATGCAGAGATTTTCTGTCTGATCTTTTGTTTTGACATTTCAATAAACAGTTTGACTCGTCCAGAAGAATTACAGCACTGGCGTTATCTTTTGTGGCCTCACGTGTTTTTGAGTTAGTGTATTTATTTTACCCCAAAACCTGCAACATAACAGAACTATGCTCGACTATTGCTCTGAACATGGGAAATAAAACAATGAATTATTGTTCATTTCTCACCTCGCAGCTGAACCAGAAAGCGACAACTAGGTAATTACAACAGAAACTGTTCTTCACAATCTTTCTTGAACTCTACTTTCTGCTTTGCAGTGTTTGTAGCTATGAGCAATGGAATAATAATTAGAAAAAGCTTCACGATAAAAAACAATCAATAAGTTTATCATGGTGGATTGCCATTTAAGGGATAATCGTGAATATGAATATATCACGAGTGACTTGAAAAAGCTTCTACCTCGCTGTCATGGTAGAGATGTGCAAAGAACAACCCTGATTTTGAAAAATAGGTCTTGAGGAATCGTCATGTATGAAAGAGCCGACTTAAAGGCTCATCCTTTTTTAACTTGACTTATTCGATATTTATGCAGGGGATTTATGATCACCTCATTCAAGATTGTTTGATTTTCACTACAAAGTATGCAATATATATATTTGTTTCGCCTTCTTTACAAAATGTAAATTAGAGTTACTCCAGTATGTTTTAGTGCCGATTTAAGCATATTTGATTAGATTGTGAATCGCAACTATTGTGGCCAGAGTAACCCTAACCTGAAATATTCATATCCTGTCCCATGCCAAGAATGTCTTAGTTGTGTCGCTAATATTAAGATACAATAAGTGCACTGCAAACGAATCAGTGGGCGCTTGGAGATTAATTAATAAAACTGGCTTCAAGTCATGACTTTGAGTTCATTAAGAAATTCACTTCTCACCCAAAAGCTTGTGAGAAAAGGCAGCCATCGGTTTGGTGCATGTCTCGCTTCTGACAGCTGTAACAGAAATGCTAGGAACCAATTGCAAAAACATTCATTCTTAACACAAAGGTTTAAAATAAATAAATAAATAAATAAATATATATATATATATACATACACACACACACACACACACACACA
>NW_022280048.1:7202220-7218921 GCF_004355925.1 Anarrhichthys ocellatus | reverse complement strand
ACACACACACACATACATATACACACACACACACACACACACACACACACACACACACACACACACACATATACACACACACACACACACACACACACACACACACACACACACACACACACACACACACACACACACACACACACACAGGTACTTGAAGCCAAACCAGCAATGTTTTGGGGCGATAATGTAAGATAAAAAAAATACACCCAGGACCTCTAATGTCCATAAAAGACTCTTTAGAATGATTGTACTTTCTGGTCTTATCAGCATCTTCTTCATATGCATTTTGCTTTGTGTTTTTTCATCAATATCGACAGGACCCCCCCTCCCTCCCTCCCTCTGAGAAGCTCTTTCTAGCTCACTGGTGGATTTGAAATGGTTGATTATGTTGGCTACAGCGCGGTGCTCCAATGATTCCGCCCATCTGGCTTACTGTGGGCACATAATGAAACTGGCCCTGTACAGCCTTCACTCATCCACTAAATAAGTTAGTCAAATGTTGACCAGGACACGTACAAAAATGACCCGAGACAAAGCGGATGCAGATGGGCGCTGTGATGTGAAGTGAAAGAATGATTGTAAATAAGTTTCACAGGAGAAGGAGAATGTGAGAATGATACGTTCATTCTTTTTGCTCCTTGCCGTTTTCCCCCCTCGCCGTATATTTACAGCTATATCCTCGTTGTTTGCAGCTCTGTATCGTACGACGGTAGGTGAAGCCTCACATGGTGCAATGGAGGCTCAAAACCTCAACAATCATGTGGTGCTGCGTTGAATATGATATCCAACTTGATTAATCACCGCAGCCTTTCATGTGTCTCAATAAATATACAGAGCCGGGCCGAGAAGTTGTTTGAGTCTGGCTAGAGTCATATAATTCATTCACAACAGAAACTCGCTTCCCTTAAACCCGGAGCAGTATTCTGGCCTTGAATCCGTGCCACGGTCATCATCATCATCCAGTCTTCGAGCCAAACTGGGAATCTGGATCCATAAACACCACAGGCGTTTGCTTACCGCAGAAAATATCTTCCCACATATTCATAGTGGGAGGAATCCCCGCCGTCTCAAACATGCCTTTTAAAAAGGTATATCTTGATTTCCCAACGCGAAATTTTGAGTTAGAATTCCAATTTTATTTAATTTCCCAACATTCCCACTTCCTACACTGGATGTGGACTGAGCAAGAACATGCCGTACTGAAATGTTGACAGTCCGACAAAATGACTCGGGCCGCGACCTATTGATCGGAGAAATTATTGTTCCTCCAAATGGCCCGACTTCAAACGTTCCAAACAGAAAGAGAAAAGAAGGACCAGCAAAGTACCTCGTTATTACTTCTTCTTTGTTTTCATCAAAATGTTCAGACGAAGTAAACCTCCAACACAACAAACTGTGTAGGAACTCTTAAACTGGAGGGATTGTGCGATAAAATCACTTCAAATCAAAATACCGAATGGAGCTCAATCTGCCGAGTCCACCAGTGACACAAGACTTCCAGAACCGTGTGTGTATTTTTCCCGTCATTTCCATAAATGTGTCAACACAGGCGATACAAAAGAACAACTGATGTCAGCCCTCCAGGGTTTGAGAAAATAAATTACACTTCCATTCACTCTAATTAAATCAACCAATACAACAAACGCCTGCTCTAATATGTTGACGATCAGACATGAAAAGACACATTTTTAGATATTCGTCTTTAGTGGTTGAAAACAGATGAACACTTTCAGGTGAAATGTAACTAACTGTTGTCAGCTACTTGAAGAGACGCATCAGGACTGTGTGTGTGTGTTGAATGAAAGTCATGGGTTAATACTTTTATCAGCCTCCATCATCTAATGCCGCCTTCAAATTGAACTTGTGAGCTCGTGGTTTGTGACGTAGGAAGTCGTGAATGCCAAGTGGTTCAGTTGTGAGAACAGCGCTGCTGGGCAAGCTAAAGCTAGCAAGCTAAAGCTAGCAAGCTAGCGAAATGCAAAGGTGTAATGACAGAGGGAAAAGATGAGGCCGCTGGGAATATCAACAGTTTCCTCAGACATGTGATCAAATTACAAAGAAAAACTCTATGACTAAAATTACAATGTATTAACAATTAACTAACCATCCACTGAAACAATGAACTTCCAAGGCCTCCGCCATTTCTGAGAACGTCAACAAATATGTCGCACCTCGTGAACTCCAAAGAGTCACACGGACTCTTCTCGTGAACACGGTAGACATTCTAGAAGCTCAGCTCATAAAGGCCTGTAACTGATCTAGCGTATAAAATCACAATTATCATCTTATGTGATAATTATCATCTTGCTCCGAGCGAGATAACTGGAGCGGAGCTAAAATTAAATGTGAAAAGGTGTCATTTGTCGTTTGTCAGGAGGAGGAGTTCTCAAAGCCTAACATTTGGTGAAATTACTGAGTCAGCTTTGCAAACTCCACGATGATTTTGTGCTACAGGCCGGGAAAACTACTCATTGCAACTTCGACACGAATTGCCTTTCAGAGTCCTCTCGAGAGCCGTTCACTTTCATAGACATATCCACACCTCTAGACGATTAGATAGCAGATAGTGGAGCGCTATGTGTTTAAGATTATAGTGTTTGACTAAGTTATTGACTTTAGCAGCGGCCTCATCACTGTAAGATGTTTAAGAACCAAAGCAAACTCAACACACGTGTGTCCATGTGAACTGCCTGACTGCATGATACTACATGTTTAAGCACTTCCTCGACAGCTGAAATGTAATATTCTTTGCACTTCCCGTCTCTGTTGCCATTTCAAACAAGCGTGTAATAAAACTGTTTTTAATATCGCATACTGGAGGTTTCTTCCACTTCATTTAACATCCTCTAACTCTGCTCTTTTTGCTCTCCCCTCCGCTCTGTCTCCTACCACACTGTGGTAATGCAATACAGGTGTGGTGCCCAGGTCCGATTCAAACGCGGCCCGATAACTCAAACCAGATTCTTCCGCCGCGGTACTTGTCGTTACACTTTGCTGCGTATCGTATTGCCGCCAAATTCAGTCAACAGATTTACATAATTACGGGAAAGGCTGTGCGAGATGAATAGGAAATTCTGTTAGGGGGGACCACCGGTGACAAGAGACTAATGTCAGTCTCCTCTGACCCCAATCACCACGGGGCGGGTGGGAGGCGGGTACCGCCATGCCTACGGTCTTAATGAGATCCCTTCATGATGTGGTTATTTAGTCTGTGTATGCCAGTCAGCATGCAGAGGAGGCCGATGAGTGTTATGTGCTACAGTGACACCTATTGGACGAGCCACCGTCCTTGAGGGACGCTCTGGTCCTCGAGGGCTAATGGCCCCTCATCACTGTGACACTGGAGCCCGGCTATTGCTGGTAAGTAACACGAAACCCACCCAGGGGCTGACCCCGTTTGTGAAGTCACAACACTGGGGTCAACTTCCTGTTAGCAGTGTTGGCATGCAGGACCATCATCAATCCTCAGCACTCACCAAGGACTCCCGGTGCCCTGGGTGAGACTTCAAATTCAAAGCATACGGAGCAGGTTCTTAAGGGATACCACGGACGTTAAAGGGCGAACGGTGCCAAACAGGGAAAGGCACAAGATGTGTGACGGGTGACTGGAAGGAATGGAGGACAGCCTGGACTCCGCACAGGTCTAATGTCTCGTCCTTAGCGTGGAAAGATACATAAATGAAGGAAAGAGCTCCTGAAAAAAAACGCAACAAACTTTGCCCTCGTTGTAGTACGCCGCCTTTTAAATAAAGCTGCCAAATATAGCTGCTAAATCATTATTTCAGTTTAAAGTCTGATCACACTCATTTTATTATTTGGAATAAAAGTGTTGTGGTATTTTACAAGGGAAATCTTTTTTTATGTGTGTTGTGTTTCCACAAGGCCCCAAGGAAAACTGTAGGCCAGAGAGAAGCATGAATATATGGTTTGTGGGCAGGTGCCTATCCTGGCCTCGTGCTGCCCACAATTTCTCTCCCTTCCACTGCTTGTGAATGGGCGCATTATATGTTCTTCGCTTCCTCTTTATTTTGTGGATGGCTTAATGACTGAGATTTTTCTATTAGTGTTACCACCGGATTGGAGGTCACAGGGAGAGCCTGGGCTGCCATATTGTGTACGTTCCTCTTCATCTGTCCCAGTCACTCACTTTCAAAACGTATGGGTTTCAAAGTGACGGCTGACGAGAGCTACTTATCCAAATAAATGTCTGCAGTTATTTTAACAAGTCCAAAGCGTGAGTGGGCCAAAACAAGAAATGAAGAATGGATGATAAACGATCTGGGATTCACTTTGGTTGTTTCTCACAATTCCTCAAGACGTAAAAGTAGCAAATGTTTGCATCTGGCTAACTACGTTATTGAACCACGTTCAGCCTGCTTCATAGAAGCTATTTGTCAAGTATGAATACAACCTCGATGACAGAAAAATGACCATGTCTGGCCTACAGTCCAACTGACTAGCCAACTACATGCCCTATCAAAACAGTAATCAGAGAGCCCCAGATTAAAGCTGAGGCTTCCAAGATTTCACAGTTCAAAGGGATTTCCAGACACATCCTGCTACTATTCCCCCAGAATAAAACACGCAGCATCAAACTGCTCTGAGGAGGAATTGGGCTTGGTGAGGCTAAAACTATAAATCGGAAAACGAGGGATCTTTCATATATCCACACGGTGAAGGATTAAGCTTTGTGTATCACATGCAATATAACGTACCTATGGTTTCTTGAATGTGCATTTATGCACACAGAACGTGCTGAAGTTTTGCAAGATTTTAATTTATTGTGAGCATCTGTGTAAATGTGTGGGAGCCAGCCAGAGCCATCAGGATAATGTTAGGAACATATGAAGCATTAGCAGGCATCCTAGTTGTAAGCCAACAGATCAGCTGTACCTGAGCTCTGGAAGAATAGATCTGAGCGGTCGGCTCTCCGAGAGCTGCTGGCAAAGTCCACATCGAGCTTCAGAATGAACTCCAACACAAGAACATTGGACAGAACGGTACGGCTTCAGTTAACAGTGGTTTCAAAGCTGACGCTAATTAATGATGTGCTCATGTTAGCTGCACAGGTTTTTACCTTATAGATGGCTGATGCCACGCTATGATTGGCCAGTCTGCGCAAAATTGTGCAGTAAAATCCAGTGTGTATGTTCCGCAAATAGAATAGCGATAAAAATGATTTCTCCATAAAGGCATGAAAATGAAAACGCAGCATAATCGTACCATAAACAGAAGAAAATGAGGAACTCTTGGCTTTCCGTTTCATTGGCTCCAAGTATCAGGTTGAAAGCTGCCACGGTACGGGAGGAGTAAAGGCCGTGTCCGGTTTACCTTGGAGAGCCTGGAGCGTTCTCCGCTCATCTGGGTCTGTTCAACTGTGACCCTGCATAGTGTCAAAAGTTTGGTTTGCAGTGCAGTTTTGGCTGCAGTGTTAGTCCAATACAGAGAGATTTGGTCATAATGAATGGCTTAATAGAATCAAGGTCAATTTACTGTACACAATATGTGATCTTACCCGAGAAATACTTGTTGCTAAAAACAACTACATGTGGAGCATTTGCTGTTTTGTTTATAATCAGATAAAATGGTGTAATCTGTGATTAGACTGGCGGATCCAAGTTCACAATGTCCTCAGACTGAGTGCTATCCGGAGTTCAACCCGCTCAGCTTCATGCTGAATAATAACAGCTCACAGCTCTTAACTTGTTTGCCCGGGAGGATAATGATTAGATGCATTTGCTACACTTTCTCTCCAGCCTCCATGTGCTACAGCCAAATAAACACACTGTAATATACTGTAGTATAATACACACACTACAGAACATTCCCACAAAATACCTGTACAGTCAGAAGACAACAACCTATATGATTCATAATGATGCTCCACTTTGTTTCCAGCAACTCTCCAGAAAAAAAGATTTTCATATTAAATAAAAAACATACAAAATAAGACATAAATGGCTGAATTTTAAAAAATAATTCTAAAATTCTCAAGGAACCAAATACGCTTTGGACTTGAAGAGCGAGGCAGAAACAGACTGATGAACAAGAAACAAATAGCTATTGTGTGCTCCAGTGTGCCCCCCCCCCACACACGCACACACACACACACTTTTGGTAGCCAACTATGTGGATTGTTCCATTAATTCAGCATGAGGGAAAGAGTGTGAGGTTGTGTGGTTTCTAGCTCTCTAATGAGCTGGAACGAGGCCACTGCTGAATTGAAGGTTAAAGTGAAATCCGGCTCTCCTGAAACGGCCAATTCATAAAAACCAAAGCGTTGCAGCTTCAGAAAGATTAGCTGTGGTACAAGGTAACACGAGAACCATAGTAACCATCGTTTGGTTTAATGGTTATTTCACTGTCTATGAACAGTTCATTGCTATACACACATTATATCTACCATATTAAGTTAGTTATCTACAAACATCACATGTACATCTATCTATTTAATTCTTTATAGATGGATTCAACATAAAATGCAACAAAAAAATTCTGGCAACTGGGTTGTTTACAAATAATATGATAATCATTAACAAATACTGAATATTGTATGCAACGTAATGATAATATGTGCAGCAATAAACTGTTAAAATAACAAATTATAGCACTAATAATTAGTAAACAATATTTATTATTTTTTCTTGGTTAAAATAACTATTTAAGTTTACTTAACCATCAATTGACCCTTTATTAATGGTTTATTATAAAGTAACAAACTAAAACTAAAAGGTGAAGTGACATGATACATCACCAACACAGCACCACCTTGGATGTATTGATCACGGCTTGTGATCTACAGACTGACGGAGGCCGTCAGGTGCAGAAAAGCCTCGTCGACAGGGATGGTGGAGATGAATTATCAACCTCTCCGGCCGCCTGGTTCTCACAGAAGTACTCTCCTCCTCTCAAGAATAACTTTGTGCTGCGAGCGGTCGTGAGGCTTTAGACTCCGAGCGCGTAAAAAGCCAAACACATGAGCTGACATGATATAATTACAGCGTGTGCATTTGTGTTTATATTTGTAGTTGGGTGCAGTTTCTGTGGACGGCATCCTAATTGCTCTGAAAAGCCAATGACTTGGCCGAGACGTGTTTTAACTCGTTTCCATGGGGACGACATCAGTATTGGCGACGACTTGTCCACTTAAACTTTAGAGATGCCGTTTCTGGAGTCATACTTGGGTGAGTAACAATCTGTAGCGCAACAACAAATGGAACAGTTGAGATGCAATCAAACTGAATCCAAGCATAAAGCTTGTGTTTAACTGGAACTAAACACACACACACACACACACACACTCACACACAAATTGTATTTATGCATTGTGTAGTTAATGTCAGCCCCTTAGACATTCTCTATCTGTAGAGTTTTAGTTTAGGAATGGAAAGCCCGATGCAGATGATTCGCATCAGAAACAGTGTGCATAGTTGTTTAAGTAAAAATTTGCTTGCATGCAGTTTTTTCCGTATTCCTGCACCGCATTTACACATTGCACTGGTGAGAAACTTTTACAGTGTTCATACAGACAACATCTTGGAAATAACTGTTGTTCGAATTCAAAGGAAACATCTTTTACACAAATTATTTTCAAAGGAACTCTCACTCAGCCTCCTTTTTTTTTTTTACTTGAGCTGGTGTTTATTTAACAGCTGCTTTCATGAGCCACTTAGCCCCTCTTTCCCCCAATAACTGTAAAACGATTATTGGGCCTCTGGGACAGCAGGCCTTGGCTCATCACAGACGCTTCATTAATAAAGACACAAGGCAGTGGCTGGATGGCATAGTTGACGACACCAGAGCTGTATCCTCTCCTCCTGGTGGAGTAATGGAGGCTGACATCAGGGGGTGATGGAGAGACACACTGGCCTAATGAGGTGGGATTGTATTTGATGGAGGGGAGTGTTTGAGCGACTGACATTCAGAGAAAGAGACCAACGCTGACATTAACTTGATAAAAATAAATAAATAGGGGAAAGAAACTGTGATTGTCTTAACACGGTGATGAGTGCCACTGAAAGAACTGCACTAATTCAGATGAAAAGCTGCCGATTGGCCGGAGTCAAAGGGCTGTAATGAAACCCACATGGCAGCAAGAAACGGCAACGAGTAACACACAGAGCCGGCGTGGCTGATATTCTTTCAAATACTGACCAGATGAGGCCAGCATTGTTTTATTCTGAGAGCTGTTCAGCGTCATTGAGCCGCAGCGAGGCCTCCGCTCATGACTGAATACCTCTACTCCCAAACACCCATGTGACAGCACACAGGGTTTGATGAATTAACAAGAAAAACAATTTTTTCTAAACTTGCCGACATAAAATATACTTGGTCTCTGCCCTTCGGCATTCTTTGGATACGTTGGTGGGGGCCCCAGGAGGAAAGCCTGGCCTGACAAAAACAGCCCACAAGCAGAGAGAACTATTTTGTTTAGTACTTCAACAAGAGGAAAAACTGAAGGAACCGAAGATGCTGATATTTTACACACACAATGACATAACTACGATCACAGCGAGAGACATAACCTCCAGGGAAGACATTTTTCTCTCTTTTCCTTTCATCTACGGAGCAGTTAGTTTCCTTCTAACCTAAGCGGACTTTTTTTAGATATTACCATAGAAACGTGAAGCGGATTCAGTCGCAACAGAGAAGCTCTCGGCAAGTGAAGGGGACTTCAGAGAGGCCTGGAGCCGAGCGGTGGCGCACATCAGGAGAGCAGGGCTCCAAACAAACAGGCCTCGGCTACAAATTCAAACCAGCTGGAAACTGCAGACGCGCTATTAAGTAAATGACGGAGCGGCCAACACTTTTCCAAACACCCGGAATCACGGCAAAGCCCTCGTATTTCAGAACTCTTTGCCAGTGGAAGCCACAGTCTGAGCTGCGGGGAGGAGATATTCTGAGATGATCAGAACACGACTCCACTGACCGACGAGAAGAGACGATAAAAGTGAATAAAACATGCCACTTAACGCATCATCTCCGGATCTCAACTATTTATGATGATGTTATGGGATAAAATATACTATCAATTCAGAAACGGAATACTTTTGCACATATGAAACTCACTCTTGCTCTCCTAAACACTCACACAGACACAGGACTAACATTTACTTCCATCCTTACACTTAGTGGAGCTAGCTGCTCTGGTGCTCCTTTGCGGTGATGGACAAAACCTGGAACTACAAACCGCAAAATGTGGAAATTCAATTAGAGGGATTAAAGTGTTTCATAAAGTCATAGGTGGCTGTCCAGAGGAATTCCCATAAAACCCTGGGGCTCAGGCATAATCGCAGCGCACCGACGGCCTCGCTGCCGCACACAAACGCCCCCACGCTGGAAACCGCAGGACGGTGACACACACACCCACAACCGCGGTCTGAGACCTGCTTTGTGAATCGCTACTTATGGCTGACGTCAAGCCGACGGACTTCGACGACCACTCTCTGTCCGTCGTGCTGGTGCAGGCCTGGAGCGTCGATGGCTTACATTGTTGTTTCTTATCAAACACAGGGACCCGCGGGGCGGTTGAGGCTTGAGCCCACTGCAGCCTTTCCACAATCTCCCTGATACAGCAGTGGATGGAAAATATCCCTTTATAGAAAAGGGTTCTCCTGCTTCTGGTTGTAAAAAGGGTCCCACAACAACCCGCTCTGCCCAATGAGTGGCACTGGATGTGAGCTGTAGCTAACAACAGAAGTTTGTTGATGGAAAACAGGGACCACACAGTAGAGCTATGAAAACCCATGGGCATAGAGAAGTATACATTAAGGCCTGGGTTTGGTTAATAGGTAGCTTGAACAAGGAGTTTCAGAAAACCACGGGACGACTAAACCACTGGGAGCTTTTTTCTTTCTTCTCCTTTTTTCCTACAGGCTTTCTTCAGTGTAGAAAAACACTTCTCTACAGTAAATAAATCTGCATTATTTAATGCACCCCTATTATCATAATAATATTCAGATAGTGTCTGTATCATGCATACAATGAGATGACAGTGCACTGTAGGCTTCAGACTACAACCTTTTGACTGATCTAATCTTAAATCCAGCATTATGAAAACAGACTCCCCTCCTCTCTCTTTGCATCAATCACCAGAGGGAGAGAGCAGACAGCCATCAGCCTACTGTCTGTGTCAGGCCGCTGAACAATCTCCCGACTCAACCCACGCCGCTCTCAACTTAACCCACTTATGACCTGCCAAAAATAATTCCTCGTTTAAACCGTGACAAATAAAGTACGCTAATGAAGTGCTTTTTACTGTCAGCGGAGTACGGAGATCTGGTTAAAAGTGGCACCTTAATGGCGTCCAAATGCAAAACACATTGTCAGACTCAGGGGCCTATAACTTCATTCGATACAAGGGGGAGATTACCCACGATTTGTACAGCATGTGACCATGTGGGAGAGGACGCTCGGAGCGGATTCAGGTTGTTCTTCACCGCGCTGAAGCAGAAACGCACACGTTTGTGGCGTGGCCTCGAAGAGAACTTCACTCATTCCTTGTTTCCTCCCTCCTGTTAGGACTCAGAGTGACATAGTAGGTTGGCCTGGCGCTACATTTTCTGCCGTCTGCCCCACCCATTATGCGTTTTATCATATCAATCCCTGTGAAATGGAAAACGGATGTGGCTGTTCTGGAGGGATGGAGACAATGAGTGGCAGCAGGCGTTTGAAATGTCCTGATTACTTCCAGGCTGTGTCTGGAAGTGAGAGATGGTGGTGGAGCCCTGGTCCAGGGTTCAGGTAAACAAACAGCGTGGCCTACACTTGGCCGCATTATGATTTCTGAACACGGAGGAGTCTGTTTGGACAGTGGAGATGTAATCATCGGTTTTTCTTATCCTTTTTTTCTGGAACGTACCAAGGAGTGAGTCTTTCATCGCAAGCCTGAGTTGGACAAGGAGAGAAAGACCAACAGGCTTCTGAGGAAATCTGGGATAGTTCGGTATAAAAATGTTCCCATTCCAATGTAAAGGAATTCAAGCGATGGACGAGTGAATAAATGGCAATAAGTACCGCAAATGTGGCCAGATAGAGCCGGACTTTCCTCCTGGAATAATAAATAAATGATCGTTAGCTGTGATGAAGGACCCTTATGAGAAGACACCATAAAACATTTGAACTAATAGATATCACCATGAAACTGCCCGAGTTGATTACTTAAATAAGACAATTATTTTTGTATTAAAAAGTTTCCTAAAACGTTATGTTTAAATATGCAAATTAAGGCATTCTATTGCATACATTTACACAAAAGAAATCTGAGCATTGGATAAAGCCGGGTATAAAATGATTGGTTCATTTTGAGACATATTAGAGTCAAGGTTTTTTACAGATGCAATTTTGGATATCTCTTTGTATCACTTCATCAATCCAAAAAAAAAAATAAAATAAAATAAAAATGTCGCCATGTTTTAAGTAATAAAATGTAATGTAAATCAGGCTATGAATGATATGTGAACAAACCCCTCTGTAATAAATGAAATGTATGTACGTGCATATAGAGAAAACGGCATTTAAAGATGTGTTTTTTAAATTACATACATTTTAAAGACACTACAGGATAATAGGTTAAATAATTTAGATATTACCATGAAACCTCCGCAGTTGATAAATATTAAGACAATTATGTATTACACATAATTTGAAATGTTATGCCTAAATATGCAAATGGAGCATTATCTAATGGTAACTTTTGGTGAATTTAAGATAAATCTAAAGACAGAAATAGAAAAAAGTATACAACAGACATCTAAATGTGTATTTTCTATGTTTCTTTTCCACTATTCTGTAAGAATACATGTTATGAAAGCAAAGTAGCCCAAAATCTCACAATTGACCAGTGGAAAAAAAACAATGTTTTTGCCAGTCTAGCTAATTCAGTCCTGTTTGGTATAATATAGTAAATATTGAATATATAATTAGAGGAACATTTAGAGTCCTGTGCATCTACAATGTATTTCACACTGGGAAGATAGAAGCACATCAACTTTGCAGCATAGTGTGCAACATAAAACAAACACTAGTCCGAGTAACACAGACTCGGCAGCGCTGCACCAACGAACAAGCGTAATCATCGCAACAGCAATACTTGATATCCAACATCTGACTGTTACACAATCACTTAGCGAGCACAGCCACGTCTGATTCACAGGCCTGTGGAGCAACGCAGAGTAAACACACAACCGCTTACAAGAATGTCAACTGTGGAAAAACAGAGTTCATGCGCAAATATGGTACGCCCATTGTTTCACTGTAGGGAGTCAACTAGATTCACAAAATGCTGGTGTGGACCGTACCATCTCCAACATTGGCATCGCAGAAGAAAGGGAATGAGGTGGAGATAGTGTTCATCGGGAAATGTTAACGGTCTTGACAAGGAGCGGAGTTATGGGGTGGGAAGGAGCTGCGTAATGTTCTCTTCTTTGCATGTCTTTGCGTGGGTCATATGGTTTTTATCGAAGCACAATGACATGAGATAATGGCCGCCAAGGAGCTGGCCGTGCCAAGACTATGTTGTGTCTCTGTTGACTGGGGGTCATGAGCTTTGTCACAGGGGTGAAGAGCCAAGGGAGGGGCCTCAACTTTGGAACATGTCAAATGAGCAGAGATGACAAGGATGAGAAAAGAGCGAAGAAGAGGAGGAGAATGGGTTTGCATACAGTCACTCCACCAGACCGAATGACACATATAGTATATTTCCATGTTCGCTTTGTTAAATAGCAAACAGAGACCGCTCTCCAGTCAGCTCATTGCTCAGTTACAGATCAGTCAGACCTTTGCTTACATCTCGGGTTCAGTGGTGTCAGAGGAGGAAAAGAACAATTTCTCTTGTTATTTTATATCCAAACCAGGTCTCCTTGTAAGGTTGTGATTGGTGTCTGTGGATCATATCATACAACATTCTGAGTCCACCTTTTGCTTCATGTAACCTTGCTTTTATATTTTCTATTTATTTGTGAAGTTTACCATGGTTTGACATGAGTATTTTCTACAGACTCACTGTGCTAATGAACTCGCTGCAGGTGAGAGCTAATAATGCATAAAGCCCAACAAGCTGTTATATGATGAAGATTAATTCACAGTATTTATTTACATAATCTGGATTCATCAGGCTAAAAATTGTCAATACCTTGTAATAACTGCATATCTACCACTTCTATTATTAAATTGTCTTGCTCATTATTTTTTGACATTTCTAAGCAACGGTGTTCTCTTGCTAGAGCGCCTACAACCTCTCCAAATAGCTTCAAAATGAATACCTCTATCCAAGCAGCCCCCGCTCCGCTTGCTGCCACCTCCACTAACCACAGTAGGCTGCCCCATGAGTCGGAGGTGTGTTTTATGGAGCCACAGTTGCCACTCTTAATGGCAGCCGGCGCTCTGACGTACGCGGTGGACCACCAGAATGGCACTCTGCCTGCAGCATTGGTGGGAGACTGCAGGCGACGTTCCCCCCAGTAGACGAGAATAAAGGTGAACCCAGAGGTGACCTGGTTGAGACCTCGGCGGGATTTGCTGTGTTTTAATTCCCGATACTAGCTTTCCTTTGCCCGAGGCCCGCAACATATGATACGCCGAGCTTAAGTGACTGAGAACTAATTGTTGTGCCAGACCCCTCCTCCTAAAAACCTACAGGTTTTGTGTAGCATCAGTTGTCAAGTAATCGGCCCCACATGCCGGTTTCACAACAACGCAGCCTAGTGGATAACACACACAGAGTAAGTAAATGCAACACATTGCGTGCCTCCAGACACACTAACTTGGCTAATTTGTTTCTGTGAACGGAGGAATTCACACCCCCGCAGATGAGCACTTTAACGACTTAGCTGAGAAAAAAATAAATAAAAAAACCACGTTCTCATCAATTCATGTTCTGGTATCAACTCAACTGGGACCAAAGAGAAAGTGTGCATGCTCACACTCCACATGCAGTTGTTCAGGCATTGCCGATTTTGTAATATTTACTGGTTGCACAAGAAATATGAGGGAGCTGGTGAGAGTGGCTGAATATCCACGAAGCCTTTCTTAACTAATGAGCCCGATGTGGCAGCATGGCAGCGTGTTCCCACCTGACGTCCAGGGGTTTCTCCAAACAGCCGCCCCGGACTTTTGCCCCAGGCCTCCTGAACACGAGGCCCTAATAAAAGCAAACTTCTCCCTCGGCCACATCAAAGCAGGGGCGACCCGCTGTGGCCTCGAATCCTTCGCCAGCGTCCCCTGTATCACTTTCAAACGCAGCCACACAGGGCAATTTAATAAGAGATGGACAGCTAATGTCTCCCACCCAGGCTGTAGTCGGTCGGCGAGCCGGGGTCTGCCATGAAAGCAGACCTCTGCTTTGTATCACAGAGCCAGACGTCAATGCCCGCATAGCGAGCCTGGCTCAACAAGCGGCGACCACCAAAGACAAAGAAGGAAAGGAAAAAAACACATGCACAAAGACCAGATAATAACTGTGTGCTGCAACAAAAATGCTGTCTGTTGGGTAGTCAACAGTAGAAGATCCCGGCTCAATGTGTAGGCGTCAGTACAGAGATCATTTCCTAATATAACCCCCGATGAATGAACAAGAAACGTACAGCAGAAAAGTCTCTGTCTCACATGTGTGCTGATGTGAGATCCAAGCCACAGAGAATCAGACTCACAGCAGCACACAGTTGAAAGCGATGTGCAGCCAAACCTGGACGGGGAATCTCCGTTTGCAGCGGGTTGCATTTTATCGACTGCGACATGTTTACCACTGCTTCGGTTTTGAAACAATGGTGTATTATCACTATCACATGGAGGCGCACCACTCGTGTGACAGCGTTACACTGAAGTGGAGTCGACCTGATAACTCATCCTTAACGTGGACGTAGTCGGGCACACATGGAACGCATGAGGCAGGGCTTTGAACGCAAGCTGAAATTTCATCCTGCAGAAAACACTGATGCTCTACCGAGCTGTTAAAAGCAGAGCGCGTTAGCTTCACTGACGATAAGAAAGAGCAGCGTTTTCCTCCCCCGTGACCTTACATTGAAGGTACAGTGAAGAATTTGTTTTATTTCTATGTGCATGGGGTTGCATTTAGTTTAACGTGCGCCCTTTCAGTCACTGACTTTGACAGAAATAAGTCTTTAAAGACGTCCCGCTGTCGTTTATTAATCAATCATTCTGCAGAATGCACTTACAAAGTCATCATGCACTCCTCACATGTGCCCACCTGTGTTGCAGCTGATGGTTTGCATCTGGTCTCAAAACCTTACGTTTGAATCTATCTGCATGGGTTTCATGGACACAGGTGAGAACGTTCTGCTGTCCGGAGCTCATTATTCATCTGGGGTGGAATAAATTCCTTTGAAGCTTGTGAAGAGATTTGTTCCATTCTCGACTACCAGAATAAGACATCTCTCCATCACTGCGCCATTATTATCTCCGCGGCCGTGTGTGCGTGTGAGTGGGTGTTTTTGCACCTCTGCGTCTGTCCACGGCTAATCCCGAATTCTGCTGCACCAAAGGACCTCTCGAGGCTGCAAGGACTCAAACTTTCTCAAAACACGTTTTATTCGACCGCTGATTGACTGCTGACTCCTCAATCACTCTTAACTGGCCCACAGCCACAAGGGAGACACAGTGGGGGAAAACCGTTTGCTCACTTTTATTGTGTTTGGCTAACAGAACACACAGCTGCTCAGCCACCGCTCTGCGGACAGAGATAGTTATTTTGTGCATTTTTATTGGGCATCAACCTCAAGTTTACACGTGCGTTGTCAGAAAAATACACTTGAAGCCTAAATAAACCCTTCAAGACGCAGTTACGCCCGTGAGACGGAGCTGAGGCACAGAGCTCTGAGAGCGCATCTGTTAAGTATGAGTGGAAAACATGCCTGATGCACTCGCCGTCTATACATTCAATCAAACATTACAGCAGTGGTCTTTGCAGACACACCTGGCAGAGATCTGGGGTTGGCAGTTCGATCCCCGGCTCCTACTGTTCATACGCTGAAGCGTGAGCAAGACACCTATATCATATTTCCTGTATGTACCTGTATGTATACAATGACCGAAAGTTTGACTTTTTCTTTTTTAAAAGTTGAAGTTGTTCTGCGCTGCACTTTCTAGTTTCAGATTTTAATGCTAGGAAGCCGACTCAGATGGAGAATATTTCTCCTCAAGCCATTTGCATGTGTATTCTATCAGCAGTCAAATTAAACTTTCAGCAAGAGTGAGCGAGCAATGCTACAGTGGATGGTACCACATGGTTGAGAGTCTTGAAACAGCTCAGATGAGGATGCATGGCTTTGATGAAAGAGGATTATAGCTGGGGGTTATGCGAGTTGAAAGATAGTAATATGCATTGAGATGACTGCATGCCAAATGTTCTAACATGTGAAAAGGATTACATAATGTCATGCACATTTGAATCTGTGTCTCTCTCTGGTGATTGGATAAAGAGTGGTGGTTACGTTTATAACACCATCACAACCAGCTGTTTAATAGTTTAACGAGCTAAGTTATTCTATAGATCACTTGTTACCTCACACACTAAACTGTATGTCACGCAAAAGAACAATACAGTGGGTACGGAAAGTATTCAGACCCCTTTAAATTTTTCACTCTTTGTTTCATTGCAGCCATTTGCTAAAATCAAAAAAGTTCATTTTATTTCTCATTAATGTACACTCAGCACCCCATCTTGACAGAAAAAAACAGAAA
>NW_022280048.1:7180936-7182220 GCF_004355925.1 Anarrhichthys ocellatus | reverse complement strand
ACACACACACACACATATATATATACATACACACACACACACACACATATATATATACATACACACACACACACACATATATATATACATACACACACACACACACACACATATATATATATATACATACATACACATATTTCAGTCTGGACCAAACTGGAGGACAGATATCCAAATAACCATTCTGGCACCGCTAGCATGGCAAAAAATACATCAATGTTGCACTAGGCAACGACTTCATTTATTATGATGGACACGGGCACTGTAATAGTGTTATGAGTTACTCCCATATACACAGTCCTGCTGCTGTAAAAGCACTTACAAGCGCACAAAATCTGCTGCTGAAAGAAAAGTCTCCAACAACTGCATAGTTTACTCCAGTAAAAGGTGCTAAAGACTGCAGTGTTCAGGCAGTCTGAGGAACCTATTGAGCCTTTCTAAAGACTCATGTCTTCAGTAGGGACTCTTCATTGTTAGCAGACTTTAGTGTGAGCCCTTCACTAATTCAAGAAGCAAGAGAAGCACTTCAGAATGAGAGGTATACAGTATACTAACATTATGCCATCATCTGTGGTTTAACCAGCACAGTGCCTTCTTAAGAGAATGTATTGGTTCCAAAACAAATCTCAGCTTTGAGACACGGTAGATCCCCTTTGTAAAAAACACTTTGACAATAGGAAAACAGGATAAAACTCTTATGCTAGAAGTTAAAGTGTAATTATACATTTTGGCTTTACACATTCTGAGATCCTCAGATTTGTTATAATGAGTTGCAATTTAGAACCACAGTTGTGCACTACGTGTCTGTTCGTACCTGGGCAATGTTCTTGTTGAGCAAGTAGACACCGTATTCAAAATGAAAGCGCTCTCCTCTGGGGTACAAAGGGAATCTGTTGAAGACAGGAGAAAAAGACAAGCATGGTGTTACACAGGAACAGCTGATTTATTCAACTTGATCCATTACCAACAGAGTTTAGTAGCGAAGATGTAAGGACACTCGCAAGCCAACTAAGCACAGCCAAGCTTACAACAGCACTGAATCCATACTGTGTAGTCTATTGTAGGTCTAAGCGTGTGAAAATGTCAATGAAGGATGGTGGGATTTAAAAGGGTCCATTGTTTATTAATCTTACTCTGAGACATTCAAACAACTGTTGCTCTTCGGCTTTCGCAACAGTATATGAATTCTTTCCCATCGTTGGGAGTGGCCGTCCGTGTAGCCAGCGGCGCTTAGATTCGGTAACACTTGCAGGAGGCAGATGAAACCGGGTCTGGGTCTATGAC
>NW_022280048.1:7178477-7180836 GCF_004355925.1 Anarrhichthys ocellatus | reverse complement strand
CCCCCCCCCCCCCCCCCCCCCAATCCCACAGACGCCACCTCCGTACCTTGTTAAACTGAAATATCAAACAGGGTAGAGAGGGCAATATGCCGATATGTGGAGAGGGAAAACTCTCTTTGCTATCAGGGACTTAGGGCTGGACTCATCCCTTCCTGTCATTATGTGCTTATGTCTGCTGATCGTCCACGGAGGAGGATACCGAATTTTGTGGAAACCAGCTCCATGAACTGAGCAGGGTTTTGCTCTGACAAACCCCACACACCAGTTAGCATCAACATACTTGTCGTGATCTTTGTTATCTACATTCACATCTTAGCTCATCTCTAAATGCTTCCCCTCAACCTTCAGAGTAACCTAAAGCTAATCCCACTCTTAACCTCTCACCCAAACACTGAAATATTGCTTTTTAAGAAGTGGGAGGGGGGAAAACGTCTTCTTTTCAGAGGATTTGCACCGCTCCTTTCTGCACATGAAATTGACATCTGGGGTTTATAACAACAAAAAATAAAATTCCAAGAACACACGTGGGACGTTACCAAGGCCAGGTACATACATACATACATTATATAACATATGCACGGATGCAGCATGCACGCAGTTAGTCACATAAACAGCTGTTGCTTTTGTAGGTTGCAACAGTTGTTGATGCCAGAAGGCCACGTCAAAGGACAACAAAGAGCGGAGGATATATTATTCTAAAGATAAGGAAAACTAACTAATAAAGCTTGTGTTGTTGTATGATGCCTTGTGAGGGAGGCCCACATCAAAACAACCACTGTCAATTGTTCTTTATAGCAGCACCTTGGCGCATCTCCTCAAAAATAACTTCAACAAACGATGATAAAACGCACCGCCTCACTTAAGAGGAGACAGCTCAGGCTGAGATTTGGGGATATTTTGCTTCCATAATGTGTCTTTTTTCGGACTAGTAATGGACTAATAATGCCTCATTTACATATTTAATCATAACATTTCAGGACACTTGTAACACAAAAAAAGAATGATCTTCATGCAAGTAATCAACTGGCAAAGTGTCATGGTGATATCCATTAGTTACAATTGTTCCCGATTCACCTGTGGTGTCTCCCCCCTGCTTTCATTTGCTACTGGAGCTAGCTCTGTAAAAAAGGGGGATTCTGATTGGCTACTTTATCATAAAGACATTATGGCTATGAATAGCAAAACTGAAGGGGGGGGGGTCAAGGCTCTTAAATGAGAGTCTCATTGCTCTCAAAGGAAACTCTAAAATGTGACACAGCCATAGGATTATTAAAAAGTGATATCCTTAGCGGCAAATATTAAGTGTGACCAATTACAGAAGACATGAGCCTCTGTCATGGTACGACAGCGCTGCCAGAAGCAGCAGATGCGTTCTGATGTGCGTGTTCTGTACAGTATGTGCAGACATGTGTTGAATGCTTTGCACATGTGTGTGTGTGTGTATACACGAGTGTGTGCTGGTGAGTATGAGCATCCGGCATGCCTTCTCTCAGTGTGTGCCCCCTGGGGACTGGGTCATGGTCTTTAGATAATCCTTTGTGAGAGCAGATACCCCCCCCTCTCTAACTATGACCTATAAGTGCTTGAGGCGATGGGAGAATACAGCAGAAAATACACTTCCTCAGTGCTGCCACTTCACTGGACTCTTCTGTCAACTGAGATCACTGCAGCGCCGCAGGGTTGATGTATTGATTCAGATGTGACTGTGACGTTTCGAAGGCCAGATTTTACTCAGATCTCGATGCTCCGGAATCTCTGATAAGACCCACGTTTCAGCATTTCAGCTGCGAGAGCACGGGGCTTTGGGAACATGAACTTGCACGAGGGTTTGGTTCCGTTTCTTCAGTTTGTTTTCTCCGACTCGTATGTGAGCAGACAACATTCTGAGCTAGTGCTCACTGTAAACACCTCCTCTCTCACACATTACGCTGCAACCCTGGGAAGTGAAAGAAGTAATCCCTTAACAGATGGAGGTCGTTCTAGCCCTACAATGAATTCTAACAGGATGCTGCTTCTAAAGGAGTAAAGAGTGAGGCGCTGTAGCCTGGGGGGGGCCACGCAGCCAGACACTTTTTGGCCCTCCACATCCACCGACATGCGGCCATGAGCCCCCACGGACTAAGCGACATGCCGGAGGCCATATCTCAGCACTGGGAAATAACTAACAGGGAGAGGAAGAACAACGAAACAGGCATTCCCCTTGCGCCCCCGACATTCCCAATATCACTTCCCCACGAGCAGATAGGACTTGTTTGCTGATGAACACTCACGAAAAGGAAAACAGAGCCATGTCCAGCACACGCGCGCACGCGCACACACACACACACACACACACACACACACACACACACACACACAC
>NW_022280048.1:7151708-7178467 GCF_004355925.1 Anarrhichthys ocellatus | reverse complement strand
ACACACACACACACACACACACACACACACACACACACACACACACAGTCACGGCGGAGTGATTAATGGCCTGCTGTGTCTGAAATCACACTGGAGAGACTCCAGTTCACCAAACACCAGGAATTCCTCCCGGGGACGTCCAGTAAAGTCAAATATATTATTACATACCAGTGGCGGGGGGGGGGAGTCTGAGGATGGAAGGAAATGGAGGCGTCAAAGCAGTGTGCGATTCAGTTAGCCGGGACATTTTATTGTTTTATATATTATCTAATTTGACCAGAATTGTCCCACTGCGATTTTAAAGAAAAAAAAAAGAAAAAGAAAAAGAAAGCGCTCAAAAGAAGCAAAAGTACAAAATGGCGATCCAAGTTGGCTCTGACCGACCGGGACGGATAGATACGTCACTGCTATCGTTTCTGCTGCAACAGTAGAAGAAGCAAGCAGTGTTTCTGAAGTAAGGAGCAGCAGAGGAAGAGGAGACGGGACACCATCTTTAATCACTCAGCCAGCGGCAGCAGCATGAACTGAAGCGGTCCTGTACACTAAACAGGATGAAATAAATTACAGTTCCTGGAGGAGTATGCAGGCAAAAATCAGTACCCCGTCCGTCCATCAGGATGGAGGCTCCAGAATAAACAGACACAAACCAGAGAGATTCACACACGGGCTGGGGAAGCACTGTTTGTGGCACTAATTGTTTTTCTGTTGTTTCCAAATGAGCTCATGATCGCTTTCGCCTCTTGCACCTTGTTCTGTTGTGTTCTTTCGCTTAATTCTGTTGTACATATAAATCAAACGCAATCATCTCTATCTCAGCAGCTCCTCCTCAGATTTCCTCACTTTTCCTCAATCAGGCGGTTTCTTCCGTCAGCACATCCCTCCGCTGCTCCCCTCGGTGGCAGCTCTGTTGAAGGGTCGTGTTCGTGAAACTAACACAGCAAACCGAATATGACAGGCGCCATAATCAACACACCCGCTCGCTTCAGCGTCCATTTAAAAAAGAAGAAAGACCGATTGCTGAAACACAAAATGTGCTTTCGTTTAGCTAATATTCAACTCTGTGTGCACTGGGAGAGAGAAAAGAAGAAGAAGAAGAAGAAGAAAAAGAAATGACAGTGAGTTTAGAGCAGAAGTAAAACTCTCAAATACAAAACAAAAAGCCCTCATCATCCCCTCCAGAGCAATCTCAGAATGGGATAGCTAACGTGTGAGTGCTGGCTCTGAGCACAGACACAATAAATATGTAATTAATAAGTGTAGAGCCCTGGCATTGTAAAAAGACAAACGCTGTGTCTCACAGGAAAGTCCGCCTTCTTTATGAGCGAGAATACGTGCGCCCCGGCCTGCCAGCTCTCTAACTGCAGGGGTCTAGACACAGGCAGCTTCAAAATATAAAAGAAAGGACTCTTGTAAAAGGGAGGAAACAACCAATAAACACACAGCTACAGTGATGAGTAATAGGAAGTTCTTTGCTCCGTCTTCCTGTCCATTTATTTGTATTCCTGTTGAGGGATCTTTTAATAGCAGGCTGACTGTCACGTCTTTCATCTCGGAGTCATCCACCACCACCAGTGTCTCCACCGTCTCCCTGCTCTGCGCCCCGCCGGGGCCTCTTAGCAGCACATGACACCTTTTACACCCTCCGGTTAAAGCGGCCACATTTGTGGGCTATTTGAGCAAAGAGAAGTGCTGAGGTTACTGAGGCCCAAAGACTCTAGTTAAAGCTTGGTGTATGCGTTTGTGCGTTGCGCATACAGCCGTGTTAAAACCGACATTGGTGTCTGTAAGTTTTACCACAATGTGGGAGCCAAAATGGAGTCCACCCGAGTTAAAATGACCATCGTCTCTGCAGGCAGTCCTGTTAAAAGTAGTCTATTAGAGGAGGCCACAAGGTCAGGCTTCTTGTGAAAACTACAGAGAGCATGTATATTTAAGCATGTTACAGTATGTTGGACTCCGGTCTCTTCCCTCTTGGGTCCGCTGCATTAAATGTAGGGAGTGTAAAAAGGAGGATATAGCTATGCAGGTGGGTGGTCGTGCTCAGCTTCACCGTGGTTCACGAGGAAAACGCTGGGAGGAAAACGGTGGGAGGACTCCTCGCGACCGGCTGACCTGCAGTAATGTATACACAGGCTGAGGTCGCCACATGTGTTGGCTTGCCTGTTTAGACATCCTAATTAATACTCCAAATGTGCAAAACAACAGTTCTGGCTCACATGTTGCAGACGAGGCTTGGCCACTACGTACAGCCCCTGTTTTAATGGTGTGTGTGTGTGTGTGTGTTCGCAAATGTCTTTAATGTGCAATTTCAAACGGCACGGGACCATAAATCATCTGGGCCTGCTTTTTAGAAAAAAAAAACACCTGCCTTGCAACTGTCAAAGCTGTAATGGCAGTGGTTACTATATAAATCACAGTGAGCTGTAATTTTCAATATCTGAGAAATGATTACACTGAGCATCCGTCACTGAATGCTGTTTTAATGACCGCGGCTGCACTTAGGACCCCGGTGTAACCGTTTCGCCATCTTGGCCCGCGCCGTTAAAGCACCTCCTGAGTGATGTGGCGGGTGCTCGCTCCGTCATACTGGGTTTTCATCACAGCTCTTAAGAATATCCAGGGGTCTGCTGACCCCAGCTCCCGACCCCGGGGCTCCCATTTTACCCCCCCCCCCCCCTTACCTTTTGTTTTCTTCCATTGTTTTAAGTCACAAGCAGAGAAGGAAGAGAGCTCAATCTGACCAGCAGCCAGACAGTACACAGCATCTCTCTCCAAAAACTTAGCGGACCATCACTTTAACAAACATGACACGCTCTCTGATCTTGAATGAAAATATTATTACACAGATTTAGGATTAATATTTCGACCCCACGGCAGTTTCTGGTCAACACCAATTTTCATGATGATAGCTGCACTGCTATCAACAGCAAGAGTCCACAGTCGTGCAAGCTGCGCTGATTGTACTTCAGCACAGCTGTGCTTTGAGCTAAATACTTCCATCGGCATGCTCACAATGATAATGCTGGTATGGTGCTGAACGATTTTGTAAAAACAAAAAACAACAACACTGAATTGGGATTATTTTTACTGATATTGCAATTATTAATATGAATTATATTGAGATATGTTTAACAATATTAGAGGGAATGATAACTTTTACATCATTATTCTCATTTTCATTGAAAGACAAAAAGAAAAGACCATGATGGTGTGATTATTTCAGGGATCTGTACCAAACAAATAGTTTCTGAAGTCTGCAACATGACCATATTTAATCTAAAATGGTATTTTGACACATTTCACCTTTAACTTTAAATTCTGCACCTTGCAAAATTTGCAGTAGGCCATATTGCGATTTGGATAAAATTGTGATTAATTGTGCTGCCCTGCTTATGATGAGCAGGTATAATATTTACAATCCTCAATATTTTAGTTTAGCGTGTTAGCATTTTCTAATTAGCACGAACACAAAGTGCAGCTGAGGCTGATGGGAAAGTGATTATTCTGCATGTATTTGGTCATAAACCAGTCTTTGAGAAATGAAAATGTTGACCTGATGATGGGGCTAAATAAAGTCAGAAGGTCACTAAAATCATTACAATTCCTCCTGAGGTGGGCATTAATATTGAGTTTAAAACATTTGATGGCAATCCAACCAGTGACTGTGGAGACATTTAATGTAAAACCACAAACGTCAAGGTGGCGCTGAATGAAAGGTCAGGGGTCAGCAAAGTCAGCAGGGTTTATCCTCAGGGCACTATGAATGTCTGTGCAACACCCTGTGCCGATCCATCTTATAGTCTTTGACATAATTGGACAAAGTGGTGGACGGACATGACGCTAGCATGGCTAAAAAGAGAGCCAATACTGAAAGAAAAACTGACATGTATGTTCATGTTTTCCCCTCAGCCCATGAACAAGAATACACCGTTATTAGATATGCTTTGCATCCTTCAGAAAGCCATATAGCGCAGATGCTTCTCATTATCTTTTTAATGAAGTATGGACAACGACTGCTCCAATAAGCTGCGCAACAGCAGGGCTCCGAGATGAAGGGCTGCTTATGCAACTAACCTGTCAACCAGAGGAGACTCCTCAGCTTCTTCAGAGTGATCACAAACAGTGTTCACGCTATTGTCCTTGAGTGATTGAGCAGAAAACTGCAGAAGACAAGTAAACATTCAGTCCATTCCCCGTGTGCCTTTGTAGTTGACATACAGACCTAAGTAATGAACAACTCGTTGGAATTTGATTTGATTTGAACTCCCTGGCTCCCAATTTGATCATCTCTTTCATCTCTTCTATGAAAAACACAGTAACTATGCAGCATGTGCTGATCACACTGCTTAAATAATGAGTTATTCTTTCATGCCAGACAATGTGCCGTCTCTTATAGAACATCAAATAATTCTCATTAGATATTAAACTTCATAATCATTTAAATATGGATAACTTGAATTCCAATTGGAGCCAAAATCTGTGAACTTGCTGAATGAAATGAATCTGTACTGTAGGACAGAGTGTGGTGAAACAATCAACATTCAAAGATGGAGAATGTTGATCAGGTGCCAAAGCATGAAATCCCATTGACCCACATTGGCGTGGTAGCAGAAATGCCCAGACGGATATCTTAAAACCCCTGGAGATGAAAATCTAATCTATCTGTATGGCTCGATACCTACTAGGGGCAAGATAGAAAGCCTGTGTGAGCTTGTAATTTTGGTGTACTCATTCTTTAAAGCTAGGGTTCCTCAAAAAATGTTTTTGTTATATTTGTGGAGATTCTCATTACATCCCGACAGAAATAAAATCAAACACTCCGACAAAGAAGAGAAAAAAAAAAGAAAAAAAAAGCCTGTAACTGTGGCAGGACTGAAATAATCCCGTCCAACAATTAAATTTTCATTCGGCAACCTCCAGTTCTGAACAGTGAAGCCAGTGCAGAAGTGCCTTAAACTTGCATTCTCTCTATTGGCCATCAGGGGGCGACTCCTCTGGTTGTATAGAGGTCTATGAGAAAATGACTCTACTTCTCTCTTGATTTATTACCTCAGTAAACATTGTAAACATGATTTATGGTCTCAATCTCTAGTTTCAAGTCTTCTTCAATACAGCATGATGTTCATTTAGTAAATGATGGTCCATTTAGAGTCAAACAGACCATAAAGCAGGGTATGCTTTAGGGCGGGGCTACACGGTGATTGACAGGTTGCTACCAGAGCCATGTACGGCATTTCCATCGCTCCTCCGCAGTACAAATATGGTCGCCTCCGCTCACTAGTTGCACAAAAAAAAAAGCAAGATGGCGACGGCAAAAATGCCGAATTAAAGGCATCAGAACCGTAGTTCGCAAACCAATGGGGGACTTCATGATGACTACGTCCACTTCTTGTATACGGTCTATGGTTTATACTGATAGTTTTGGGGGAGTGGCTTTGGGGGAGGCCTGAAGGGTCATTCTTTCAGTGTTGCCTACTTGGCAACTTTCTTTCTTAATTTAGCAACTTTTGAATCTAGTGCAGTCAGCTACTGTCATTGTCAAAGAGTTGGCAACACTGGTCAGGGTTTTTAGGTTGGATCATTTTGAAAACTGTGCTTACTCTTGCTAGTTTCTCAACATTACCAACCCTAACTATAACAAATGAATCACCTTAAGTGATTGCCGAACTTGACTTCTGTAAATGTGTGTGTAGGCCTTCCTATATAATGTGCCTCTCAGCAGGATGCTTAACCGTGCCCTCCAGCCTCAGTGCTTTCCCCTCATTGCTGTGAAGGACAGGTTCGTTGGGGAGCAGTTCCCCCTCTCCTCTTTTGCACATGGTCCATGTTAAGAGACATGAAACCGCTGAAGCCCCGGAACAATAACCTCTTTTCTTGGAGCTCACAGGTTCCTTTCGTCTTAAGCTGCTGCTGCTGCCTCCCCCCCTCCCCTTCTTGGCGTTCGCTACCTCCACCGACAGTTTATTTTGCTTCTGAACCAAGCAGTGATGTGTAAATCCCACTTGCATCTTTTTTTCCTTGCCGTGATAAAGAACAAAAAAAAAAAAAACCTGATTTGCCTCAATACTTTGGGGCGAACGAATATATGAGGCAACGCTTGCTTTTTAATGGCTGGGCTCTGGACTCAATCAGACACTGGACATCTGGATCACATCTCCCTCGTTCTCCCGCCATGCAATCAGAAACACTGGAACCGGGCTCTCCACAGGACAAAATGTGGGCGCAACATGTCGTTAAGAGTCCAGAGAACGCCTCGTACTGGAGGGGGGATTTTGTGATCCAGAAAATACCAAATCATACAGGGTGCCAAACAGACACATATTCCACACCTCACTTTCAAACATTCTGACAGGGCCACTATCAAACTCTGGAGGGGAACACAGTTCAGATCAACACATGCCGTGACATCTTTTCCTAGGGTCAAAATATCAGAAAGAATGAAATAAAGCAGCAAAACATAAAAAAAGGTATTTTCATAGTCTCCACACAACACTGAAGGCCCAAACACTTGAATTAACAGGCTAGGTATATGGATTTTTTTTCTTGCTCAACTATACCCAGGGCTCTAAGAAATCAACTTGAGGGATTTCATGTTGGATTGTAACAGCTACCGAATTCTGGATCCACACCTGGTACTGCAGCACAGCCACAGAAAAGGGGATTGTGAGCCCTATTTTAAGGATGCATTGCAAAAATGGGGTTAGGACAAATTCAGCAAGGGCCTACAGTGCGATGTGCAACTAAAACAGCATACGGTTCCTCTGTGCACGCCATTATAATTGACCGACTGCTTGCTAATCCTACCGCGCTCTGAGGAACCGATCCCAAGCCACCTCACTTATCACCACTGGCTGCCTCTTTCCGACACTTTAATCACCCCTTTTTTGTACACTTTTAGAGCTCGGCTAGTTACTTTCCGTCTCCCCACACATCATTTTGCTGCGTGTCTGCAGCCCGCCGAGACCTCAGGGGTCATGAACATGTGAAGAAGGGGGTTGGGGGGGGGGGATGCTCGAGCGTTCGGCCCCACTCAGAGACACCTAAGGGCGAAGCTGGACTGTCGCGTCTGTTCAACAGCCACGCAGCCGCCGAGTTTATTTTTCATTGGCCGAGTGTAAATATCCTGCATGGCAGGACTAGGAATGTGGCTCCCAGTGAGCCCCTCCAGCTGTTGTCATGACATAATCACCCACACAGAGAGAGGCGGCCTCTCCATCGCAGCGTTACCTGATAACGTCTCTCCTTTTTCTCACACACTTTCTCCCGGCTGTTTGTCTGTTCAGTACGACACATGTGGACGTGAAAGTGTCAGTGCTGATTTACACGTCATCCCCGTGTGCCTCCCTCAGCCGAGGATAAGAAGTGATTTGTTTTGGACGGAAAGTAGAGCACAAAGAGGTGCTGACACAGGAGCTGGGAGAACCCATGGTTGGCAGGCTGTTCTCATACAGTGTTTGTAGCTATACCTTTAAAAGTAATCACTGTAATTCGTATATATATCCCATGAAATCGTATGTAATCCACGTAATCATGAACCAGAGTGACATGCTGCACAGGGTTGAGGTCGGGTGGATCGGTTGGGTTCCAAAAACAACAGACTTTCATCCAGGAGAACGCTGTTCGTGTCCCGCGTGAAACCAGAAGTCAACGTTAATTTATTTGTCACACAACGTCCGTATTTTCGTAACGCCACTTCTCTAGTTATTTTAACTCAAACCATGATCTTTTCCCAAAGATGACCACGTAGTTTTATTGCCTAAACTTATCAGAGTATTGCAATTATCGTTACCCAAACCATGAGATCTTCCTACAAGTAGTCATTTCCTGTGAAGTGGGAAGTTTATTTTGAGAAGACTGTATGAATGCAACCTGCTGGACATTCGTAGCAGAACGCACGATTAAATGAGTAAGAACTTTTCGCAGGATAATATAAGAACAGTTCTATGAGGATACTTTCACATCCAACATGCTACTCCATGAGCAGCTACACATAGAACATTGACAGGTGAGAACGGAAATAAAGGGATAGTGAGGCTCCCTGGTCTGCAGTCCTGTTATAGCGGCCTGATTATATGTCGCCATGTGGCCTGCATCTCTTCCCCTACCAATTTAAATCATTTGCTATAATGAGCCAGGGTTCAAACGACCCCAACTCACACCAGTAAAACACGGCAGACTGCTCACGATAACCCCAAAGTGCTCATATATGTTTAGATTCTCAGCAATAAACCCCCCACAGAACATGTGTGGAATGTCTTTACATTAAAACACGACAAAAGGGACTGAAATACTCTGCTGATGCCAACAAGGCTGTGCGCAGCAAAAGCAGAGTATTGGGCATAATGTAAGAGCTAACTGGGAGCATGACTCTTTATTCTCCTCTTCCAGTAGCTTTGAACCTACCCAGACTACTCACTCCAACACTATATTCACTCACATCCACGACAATTAGTAACACTGCATAATCTTCATCTCACACTCATTGGTGGTCTTGCATGCGTGGAATGTCAATATGCATGTACGGTGCATACCTGAGCGATTGTGTCCCAAGCGTGCAATCATCGTAACGCAGCAGTGGGTTTTTTTTTTTTTTTTCAATCTCGACTTGATGCATAGTTACAAGACCATAACATACACAAATAATAATTTCATTACACCGGCTGTCGCTGTAATTGCAGTGTCTGTACAATTCATGACAGACGACACTGACAAAGCCCCAGGTGAGGTTAGCATTTGCCGCTCTCTATGTCAACCAAGTATTATCAGTGCTGAATAGTTCACGATTTAAAGATATTGTGCTGTGAAGATAGAAAGTAAAGTGGTTACATCCCCAAGGTGTGACTGATTTACAGTGTCAGCAATGCTTCTTTATAAATTCTCTGAACACCTGAGTAAGATCAAAAAGGGAACTTGTTACCACGGGCAAAACACAACAGCTAAAGCGCCTCCTGCCCAAGTGCAGTCAAATCAAATTATACCAGAAACAAATAAAATCTATAAGAAGAGGTGAGCATCTTCCAAGGAAAAATAATTGGTTTAGTTAAGAACTTCATTTGAAAAAGTCGCTATTTATGTTTACTATTAAGTTACAGAAGTTGGAGATTTCCACGTCACAAAAATATGCCACAAACTGTTTACACCAAAGGAGGCAAATAAGACAAAGAAAACAAAAGCCCCGGCCCTTACACACACCTGGAATCTGTTTGTGCTTATAAAGAGAATACTGTAGTGCAGCTACCAGCAGCTAATGGAACACAGGACACTGTAGTGAGATGCAGCTGAGGGGTGTGATGATGACAGATAGAGTTACTGCAGTCACTGTAACTTATAGTTTACCCAGGATGACTGCCACGCTGACCTGGACAAGTAGCAGAAATATATAGATGGACAGGTGCTGTATCAGGTCTCACCTCTCTCTCTCTTAGGCCACCGTTCACACTGCAAGCTTTAGTGCTCAAATCAGTTGTTTTTTTTTGTGTTGTGGTTTCACAATATTTTTTAACTGTGGCCAATATCTGAATCCAGTGTGAACTGATCATGAACTGACCTGCATGGACGTCACACGCAGCACACAGTCGTACAGAAGCAAACACGGAGGCAGGTGAAGTAAGCGTTCACGGTTTAATTTAACGGTTGATGCTCGGTGGATGCCAGAGAATTCATGAGCAGATGAAAACGAGGATGAGGAGAAAGGAAGACAAATTTTAAATTTGGGCTTTTTGTGGAGCATTGGCCGCTACCGCTCTACGAAGGTGTGTGTGGAGGAAGTGTCAGAGCCAGAAGTGGTGGGATTAGAGATGTTGAAAATTAACCGTTTAACCGTTGACCGAAAATAAAGAAATTTGAACAATTAATGCTATCAGTTAAACGATATAATAAACATTTAACAGAAAAAGAAAAAGCTGAAAGGAAAATAGCTGGTCCACCTTAAAGCTAAGCCTGCCTTAAGTCTGCGAGAGCCATTGCAGTTGCTACCTTTGGAATCAGCAGGTTGCAGATGGCTGGCTCACAAGCAGGCGGCAACCTTTAGTTCTGACGAGTTAAGCCGAAGAGGAAGTGTCTTAAACTTGCATTCTCTCTACTGGCCATCAGGGGGCGACTCCCCTGGTTGCAAAAAGAAGTCTGATTGTATAGAAGTCTATTAGAAAATGACTACTACTCTCTTGATTTATTACCTCAGTAAACATTGTAAACATGAGTTTATGGTCTCAATCTCTAGTTTCAAGTCTTCTTCAATACAGCATGATGTTCATTTAGTACATTATGGTCCATTTAGAGTCAAACAGACCATAAAGCAGAGTATGCTTTAAGGCGGGCTTACTGTGATTGACAGGTCACTGTTGTCTGTAGTGTGAATGTAGCCTTTAACTGACTCTGACAGAGACGGCAGAGATCTCACACGGGCAAATCCAGACTCCTCTGAGGCATCTTCAAGGTACATATAGGTTCAGTATCCCCAGAAGCTACTCAGCATGTAGGGTCAAACAAAGTAGTTAGAAAATACAAACTTCAGGCATTTCGATACATACCATAGTAGCACTCTGGATTAAATATCTGAATTTATTTATTTAATATGTTGAATCACAGTATAACAAGAATGGCAATTTATAAACTACAATACCTCAGATCTCATGCTTTGATAGATTACTTAAAATGTAATTAACTGGAAATCAAAGAGTGGTGATGTCATAAAATAAACATTCAGCATGTACTGTAAGTTTTACCAAATGTACTTTCTTGTTAACAGTGTTATAAATGTAACAAAAGTTTAATGTTCTTTTAACCTCGACTGTTGCAGGAAATGAGTACCAGCTGAGATGTGTGATTCATGCCATTTCCATTTTACAGCCTTTATTTTCCAGCGAGTATTTACACATCAGATTCTACAGGCAGCAGCTCTGTACGTTACTATCAACGTTCTTGTGAGCACAACAATCTATTTTCAACAGAAACAACAATGCAAATGTTCCAAACTGGTTTGACAATTTGCAAAAATATTCACTGTGCCAAAAAATAAAGCCACCAGGATAAACCGACGGGATGGATGAGGAACACACGAGCAGAGTCAGACGGATTTACTACAAAATCAAGAGGATTTCATATTTCATTCGGAGAATTCTTTTTAGATAAAAAAAAAAAAATACTGAGCGAACATAAAACGCATTTTAGCGCCCCTCAATATGCAAGTAAAGGGTTAAAAGCATGCGATGGAAGATTTGTTAAAGTAGAACAAGTTTTGGGAGATTTTATCACGTTATAAGACATTATTAACTCGTTAAGTGATGGTACTGGCAACAAGGGAAACGTTAACACAGTCACACCACAGCCAACATTTCAACAGATTGTAGATTGTTGGGTAAATATAATCATGTTCTCATAGGAACTAAGAGTGTGACTCACCTTCTCCTTTCTTTGACACGCAAACATGACGCAACACAATAACGGTTAGTCTTAAAAACAGCCATACTGTATGTGCACTAACTAACTGTCGTACAAATAAATACATTAAAAAAGAGCTACAAAGTCAACGTTTTGGAGTTAGTAAATCACATGTACAGTCCATTTATTTGTCAGTGTGAAGATACATTGTTTGAATTTGTGAAGGGAGCTTATTCGAGCTAAAACGTGGCGTTATGTTGCTCTTTAAGTTATATTCAACTACGCCGGGGCTCAACACTAACTTTTAAAAGTGGTTGCCACGCTGGCAACCAGACATCAGCTTTTGGTTACCTAAACTGACACCTTATATTTTGAGTAATTAACATTAACTTTGTGATTCCCATCACGACCCACTGGCCCTTCAGCACTCAACTCTTGGATTGTGGGTCTCTTAAGTGACACCAGCATCAGCTTGTCCATCATCTTTACTTTCAGAGACGACCTCCAGTCTGTCAGATTCTGAGATTGCTGAGACAGCACAATCTCCTCTCGCATACAGCTGAAGGGACTGGGTGGGTTTTGCTGTCCTAATTTTTTACATGTGAAAGAGTGGTTGCCAAAGGCCAAGATTTGGTTGCCAATTCCTCAAAATGGTCGCCAATGGCAAACTGGCAACCCTTCCAGTCGAGCCCTGATTTTGTGTTTCTCTCGATATACAACAATAAAACTACAGCTGCTGTCAAAACCGATGGGTCTGTTAAAGCCCTTTACATGTTCGTATAAACTGCCAATTTACCACAATAACCCCGTTTACATGAGAGCATGTTGGAGAAGTGTTTCTTTTTTCTAAAACAAATAACTTGTTGACTAACCGCAAACAAATTCAACCGAACAGCAGCAATGAGACAGGATTATGGCCCATCACCCAAGGTCTTCAGTGGAATAAAACACTTCAGGATTTTATAAAAGTGCTTATTTGCATCGTTGAGTACTGCTTCACCTGAACGTCGGCCCTCATGTTACTAATCATACAGTCCACACAAGGCCACAAGAGACTAGCTGCTTTCATGAAGGAATAGTTCAGATGTTTTGCACTGGGGATGTATGACGTACTCGTCCATAGTCCATGTGTTAGATACAGTAGATGGAGGTTGCCACGCTACAATCATAGACTGTATATAAGAAGTAGACGTAGTCATCGTTATGTCACCCCTATTGGTTTGTGGACTGCTGTTTTGAAGCTTTGAGTTCAGCAATTTGTAATGCGGAGGAGTAGACTCTGTATACGGTTCTGGTAGCAGGCAGTGACCTGTCAATCACAGTAAGCCCCGCCCTAAAGCATCCCCTGCTTTATGGTCTATTTGACTCTAAATGGACCATAATGTACGAAATGAACATCATGCTGTATTGAAGAAGACTTGAAACTAGAGATTGAGACCATAAACTCATGTTTACAATATTTACTGAGGTAATAAATCAAGTGAGAAGTAGAGTAATTTTTTCATAGACTTCTATACAACCAGATGAGTCGCCCCCTGATGGTCAGTAGAGAGAATGCAAATTTAAGGCACTTCTGCATTGGCTTCACTCGTCAGAACTGGAGGTTGCTGCCTGGCTACGATACACTGAGTATGACTGAGTACCTCATACAACCCCTCCTCAAAACACCTGAACTATCCCTTTAATGCATACAACTAGAATTACCACCTTGCGGTTGTTTGCCTTCGCCAACCAGTCGAGTTGCATTTTACATTCATGTCTGTCCAAAATGTCATCACATCATTATTTTATCCTATTAGATATTTGTGTGAAATTGTCATCATTTGAATTTGAATTCTTAAAGTTATGGCCAAAAACGTGTTTTCTGAGGTCACAGTGACCCTTGACCACCAAAAAACTAATCAGCTCATCCTTGAGTCCAAGTGGACGTTTGCGCCAAATTTGAAGAAACTGTCTCACAAAGTTTCTGAGGCATCGCGTTCACATGAATGGGACGGATGTAAGGTCACAGTGACCCTGGCCTTTGACCTCCAGATTCAAGGAAGTGAAAAGCAACCGTGAATTTAGATCGATCCATTTGTACAGGAAGTCAAACTTTTGATGAAAGAGAGGCATGCCGAGACTAGACGTCTAAGTATTGAGCCCACTTACTCTCGCTCCTTCTCAGTGAGTCTGTCAGTGATGGTGTCCCTGATGGAGGAGCGGGAACCCTTGTGGATCACCGGATACCGAAGAGGGATCTGCAGGAAGCACGAAATCATCAGGACCAGGTGCGACGTGTAACCCAGGGCGACCGCCAGGCTCCCATCATCCTTTGCTGAGGGGGACAAAGCAAAAGAGAAGATCCAGTAATCGCACATTAGATAAGAGGGTTGCCGAGCGGCGCACAAGTGCTCTTTACGGTGACCTGCGTCAACATACCGAAGCCGCAAAGACTATAATATAATCCAATGCAGATTCAATTCAAAACAACAGCATTTTAAATAAACCAAAAGGTATTTTATCACACCAACAACTTCAAAGCACAGTCAGCAATGTCTCGCATGGAAAAAGAACAGCGGCGTTTACATACACGGTGACCACATCTTGAGAACCGGAACAAAAATGTACAAACAAACATCCCACCAAAGATAGTTTGGCAACAGAGTATCCACGGTAAGAAGAGCCGTAGCATTCATGTGGGATGGTGTTTTGAAAGCAATACAAAATTTGGCACGGCACACAATGTACCCCCCCTAAAAAAAAAAACATTGGTTGCAGTGGGATACCCAAAATCTTTCAGATATGTGCTTGACAAGCAAAAGCATCACGTACTGTATAACTATTGCCTCTGAGCCGAGTAACTATTGGAGTGGAAAACTGGACGGCAAACCATCGAGCTCTAAGTAGGAGAAATGGTTTCAAGACGACACTCTAAGTGCTTTCACATTCTCAAACAGCGGCAGGACACTGCTCGAGGCAAAGGCTTAAAATCACCATGGTTTTTATCTTAATGCGCTGAAATAATAGACTGTGGCAACAGTGAGTGGTATGCTCCTTGGCTCAAACTGTCTTTTGACACAGAACGTACATTTTTCTTTCGCCTTGCATTTTCTTGTCGACAGCACAAAAAAAACAAAAGAAAGCACCAGTCTACCTGGAATAAACAGCTTCTTGATGATGCTACACACTAACAGGTCAACTAAAGGACACCTTAGTGGAGGCTGCTGCCATCTTGTCAGGCTGAGCTGACAAGGGAAGCTTAGTTAAACGTAAAACACTGAAGGGCCTCAGTGGAGTGACGCTCTGCTCTACTTTGACCCCCAGTGGGATTAGGACTCCAAGTAACCCTGTCCCTGGTCTCTAATGTGGAACATCCTCCACCTGTGGGCGGTTCTAGACATGATCAGGCTTTTTTCTGGGGCAGACCTCACACAAATGACAGCAAGGTGGTTAAATGAAGAGGGTAAAACGCATGCTTTTCCATCTTCTCTTTCGAAAAGGGTCTCTGCCTGTTGCGCTGGCCTTTGCAAGACAGTTAGAGGGGTGAATATTAATGGCTACCTGGATGGCGTGACAGCCCTCCTCTACATTTCACAAACAAGCCATCTGACCGGGAGGGCAAAGGTAGTTAGCCGTAAATGCATTAGGATGTTCTCTGTTAGGCCTTTCATCCGCCGGCACAGCACATGCTCTGTTGTTTTACTCACTGCTAGAGGTCCACCTACGCAGGACCGGGAGGCAGAAGCAGACGCAGGCCTCCACCTTATGGGAACGAGCGATCGCTGCAAACATAAAATGGGCTGGCTGTCACGACTGCGCGCTCCGCTGTGCTGTTGAAATATGCTGTAACAGGTGGAGTGCGACAGGTGGAGCGTGACAGGGGATCGGGAGTGGTGTTTTTTGAGTTATGGGGTTCGGAGGCCCGCCGGGTCTCACCAGCTGTGAGGAAGGAGAGCTGGAGAATGTTGAGGGGGACAGTGGCGAGTGTGTTCTCAGTGTAAGACAAGTGCTGCAGACCAAAAGCTAACCATTCATTGGCCGTTCAATCCCAACTATTGAGAGGCCATGAAGTCGTCACCTCGCTGTGACAGCAAACCCCGTTTATCACGACGCATCCAGCGTGAACATCCCTCTAACCAGCCACACCGACAAGATAACAAGGGCTTTGTGGCTAAAACCGCCTTCTGTTGCCCAACATCTCTGATATTACATTGTGTGGTTTTTGCAGGCTATGTCTCTTTTTGGTGGTGGTGGGACCCGTTACAAAAGCATCTTGTGACAAGACTCTGAGACTGTGGGAGGTGGAACAGCTCCTCCATCAGAGTCCAATGGCAGATCAGAAAGCCTAAGTGTTCACAAAAACAGAATAATGCAAACCAAACTAGTTCTTAGTCTGTCTGTCCCACATGCCTGACTCCAAACTCTTTCCTCACTTAAAGACTCCAAGAGTCGAAATTCTTCCTTCTTTTTTTTTTTAAACTAGATTCGTATGCGGCCTTCTCCTTCCTCTTTGTTGGCCCTATGTTTGACAGAAACACTGGCTGAAATTGTTTTAAGTAATTCTTTTGACTGTGTGGACGATAAATAAATTGATGCAAATGAAACTGCAGCCAGAATTCCATCCAAATGTATCCCAAATTTTAACAAAACTAAGAGAAATTAGGCAGAAAAAAAAAAAAAGGGAATGCAGTAGGTGGGCCAAATTCTCCGTCATCATACCATTGCAGAATAAGAGGGCCCAACAAGATGAAGCAGTTAAAAGAGCGCCAGTGGAATCCCAAATGGTGAAAAACTGGATGTAAATATGACTCATGTTTTATTCTGCTGCTATTTTCCGACTCTGTCCCATCATCCATGTACGTCATTATTTATTCACATTTTGCTTTCATCGATACACCAACCTCTCCACCTCAGCCAAGCGCGGAAACTTTGCGATATTTCAAGATTAGATTTTTGCCGTCTCCACTCAAGATTTTTTGGTGCGCAAATTGACAAAAGCAGGTGGATGGAAATGTACCTAATGTTAGGAGGAGAAAAAAGATTAACGCAAGTACCTGTGCGTGCGTGCGTGCCTGTTAATTTGAATTCAAAGACCGCCTTAGCCGCAGGAAAGTGATTACACAGGTGCTCAATCATTACCAGCTCATCCCACTCAGTGTCTGAGGCAAGACACGTTGTGCGTCTACTTTGGCTAGTTCTGTACAATAAAATAAAGTTAAGAGGAATGTCAACCTTGCCCTGCTCGTAAAACTATTGATGAGACAATTATGTCATTATGTCTTTTATGCATTGAATTGCACACTGTACCGTTGATTATGAAATTATGGCATTTATGCACGTTAAAGACTAATACCCGAGCACAGTAATGCCAAATTGCCACTTATAGTTGCCAAAGTTATGATCTCATAGATGCCGTATGTATGAGATCATCAGCCTTCAGATTGGGTTCTTTATATCAAACATTTACGTATAACCTCAAGCGTTAAAGCTAAGGCCAAACATTTGTTCGGCATGCCTTACCACAGCCTATCCTCCTTTAGCCCTGCAACACAAGCGGGCACATAATAGATTACCTTGAAAGTCTTCAGAGTTTGGCAGCTTCACTCCGCAGATGACATAATCCGACTGATTGGCCTGCAGATGTAAATCAGAGGTTTCGTGTTAAAGACGATGACCAGACAGGATGAAAACCTGGTGTGAAACACCAGCTCTGCCACCGGTAGAGACACTTGCTTTAAATCGTTCCATCATTGTCCAGTGGTGTCGGCATTGGAAATGTTTGGTTTGTACGCCAAACAGAGTGACTGCAATGTTTATCACGTTAAACAGATAGGCGAATACTCAGTAGAAATAACATTCAGAATTCAGACATTACTTTGGAACCGATGTGCTGCGTTTCAGCTTGATCAAAGCCACAGTTCTGTAAGCAGATCATTCTTTGCGGTTGCCTCGTCAACAATGTGTTGTGCAGCAGTGAACCGTCAACTCACCACGTCGATGGGGTAGATGTAGGAGAGCTCAGAGAGGAGCTGACGACAGCGGAAGGTGAGCTGGGCGTTGGACTTGAGGAACTGCTCTCTGGAGAGACAAATAGACACAAGGACGGCACAGTGAGTAGCCGGCTGGCAGAGGGAGACGGACGCTGCAGTAACGAGTGGAGGACTAGAGGAAGAGCAGAGGTGAGATCGTAGGGGAAGGTGATGGAAGGGAGAATGCAATGAGTGGTGGAAATCCTCCAGGCTAGTCACTGCTCCACAGTGACCCGCTGTGAGGCATGAAGAGAATGAAGTTGGTGAAAATAGGTAACACAATAACAGTGTATCTGAACATAGCTTGAAAGCATCATTGTGTATTACTTAATGCAACCTCCGTATGTTAGCCGTTAGCTCCGTTATTTAGCCAACAGCTAATGTTAAGTAGCTCTCCTCCGGCCGATTTCAACACAGGTTTGTTGTTCACAATGTAGCATTATCAGGATGCACAAGAGTGTGTTTAACAATAGGCGTGTAGTACTAGTTTGCACATTTGGGCAGGATGTATGGATCGGGTAGCGAGTGAGACGTGTTGTTGTTGGTCCTGTGTAGCATATATATATCAGTAGAGTAAATGATAAGATAAAATGATATCGGATCGCTGCATAGACTTGTGTCCCGGTAGCATTTCTGATACTGGCATCAGAACAACTGCAGTGAATAACCCAATCTAAGGAGTCCTGTTTGTGTAAATGGATGTTGAAGATGTTGTATATGTGCCTCAAAAACAAATGTCCTGTTAGACGCGTCTTCCACTTCCAACAGTCTTATAATATCACTGAGGAACCTATGAGGGGAGTGCAGGAGATTTAAAGGTGGCTTTATAAGGAAAATAAGACTAAATGTACAATTAATCTAGTTATTGAGTTGTGTGAAACCCAGTCCAAATAGAAAACATCAAATTTCTGCAGCTAACAAATAACAAAGCCTTGCAGTTAAAAAGTAAATGAGACATGACTCTTCCAGGATTTATGCACATCTATTCCTGGGACCGCTTATGTCTGAGTAACACAGATGATCGGCTGCTTTGTGTGAAAGGTGTGTGGGCGTCCTCTACAGAACTACTTGTGGGTAATAGTCCATCATCTCATGCACCCTCCCATCCATGCTGCTCGCCTTACACTTGAATTTCCTCTTTGGCTTTGCCTCTGGTTAGCAGTCTCTTATCATTTCCCTGTCCCGGTGTGCGGCTGCTTCATGGAAGAGGAGACGGATTGGTGTGCAATGATCTGAAATCACTCATCTGTCCGGCTGACTTTGCCTCATCTAATTGGTTAAGCTCGAGGTGCAATCCTAAAACATGTAAACTCATGTCCGTCCCGCTCCCCCTCTTAATGTATGCTTACAAACAAAATACTTTGTGTTAATCTACATGTTAACTGACCTAAGGAAGCAAATACACAAATCCTGGCACGTGACTAACAATTCTCAAGTAAAAGTACCATGACAACAATCTAAAGACACTCCACCAGAAGTAAAAGTCATGCATTTAAAATCCCTCTTAAGTTAAAGTTACGTATTATTAGCTAAATGTATGTGAAGGAATAGATGAGTAGATCGCTACCGATCCATACGTTTAAAACATTTGCTTTTTAAAGTGAAAGTACTCATTCAAAGGCTCACAAGTTAAATCAACCTGCCACTGTGGCCTTTACCCTGTATTTGGCAGGTACTAATTTCACTCCCTGTCTGTGTTCATCTTTCTGCTGATTTAGATTTTTTTGAAGGTGTTAAATACAACATTGGGAGCATTTCTATTGCCCCTCATCGGCTCTCACCATTGCAGCTGCTGAGCCGGAGGCTAACAGGTAACAATGTTAGCACCGCTAACAGTGCAAAGAACGGCAAAAGTGCTGACAGAGCTAACCGTGTTTACCCGAGGGGGGAACTAGAGAGTGGGTGCTACGCTTCCATGATGACGCCATATGAGAGCAGTGCAGAGAGGCTGCTGTGAGACAGCCAATGGGGCACGCTCACATGCACTGAAAGCATGTGAGGCAGTCAACAAAACAAGGAGAAGCTCAGATTACAGCACATTGCTGCTATATTAAGACTCTGAATTTATCACCTTTATAACATTTTTGATCATTTCACCACATTTGGCCTGGCACAGTTCTCTAAATGAAACCATCTGGGATGTTGAGAGGGGAAATAGTTGGTGGATCTGCTAACAACTCTTTGACCTCCGATACATGACAAGTGGCCCCACCATGCTTTAATGAAAAGGTAATCACTGGTTTAACCTCTAGCAAAGCACTGTATTTCATAAGCTTATCAAATGTTTTTTAAAGTTAATCTGAATCTGCAAAAGTACAATATTTCCTTTGAAATGTATTAGAATAGAAGTATGAAGTAGCACAATGGAAATACTTAAGTAGAGTACTTCCAAATTGTACTTGTAATAAAAAGTGCCGTACTTGAGTAGTACTTTCAACCAGGGGAGTTGGTTTACCACCTCAAGTAGGCTACTGGGATCTAGATATGTAAAGTAAAGTCCTTTTATGTTTTTCAAAAAGCACACTCAACTCTACTACAGCAACTACCACTTAAGTTAGTACAACTATCACTTCCCTTTCAGCCCCAATTTTGTGAGATCAGCTGTTCAACAGCAGATGTAAAATATTAAATAGGAATGTGGAAAGGCCGAAAAAAAAAAAAAAAAGTGTGCATGCTCAGCATAACTTTTCACTGACTAAAAGTGAAAAAAAGAAAGAATTTAGATGAAAAAGAAACATTTCCATGAAAAAAACATCGACGACACAGATATTTCCAAAGAATGGATGTTAGGCAGATGCACGAGTGTCGGTGTTAATTTCCTGTTTGCTGGGTCTCTTGGCCCCTGCCGGCCTTCCTGGGGCTCTGGTTTACCCTCTGCGACTGCCAGGTACCTCACAGACAAACAGAGCTGTATCCAGGGCCGGCACCCGCCGAACACGTCTCCCCGCAGGCCAAGGCAAACACAGGCCAATGGGCTTTTTAGCACAATGTGCAAACTCTCCGTTGAGAACACATAAATAGGCAGTGCCAGCCGCGAAAACATCGCCTTGTTTTGAAAGAGCGCGGTGGGAGGCGGGGTGTAGTCCCATCGCAATTCAGTGGGATTGAGCAACACATCGCATCACATCTGGGCAATGTCTGACGGGGATAAATGCATTTAAAAAGTGTGTTTTCTGTGCAGACATAAAGCAGTAGCTAATTACAGGTTCACTCGTACCTCTTGGCAGTGCATTCCTTCTGCAGCTTGGTTAAGGATTCTTTCTCCTCCTTCAGACTCTCGTGCTGAGCGGAGAACGCTTCCTCTGAAAGAGACAAAAAGAAAAGATTATCAGAGGTGTGTGTGTGTGTGTGTGTGTGTTCTGCTACATCTGAACAACCAGGTGGGCTTGTGTTTGGTTGACTGCCATCCACTGTTAACCTTAAACAAGATCAAACAGCCAAAACCATTTCCCTTTGACAGCACATAAAAACCAAACAACACATGTATGCAAATTACAGGATTTGTCAGACTGTGTAAATACAGAGCTAAGCAAATAAATAAAATCTGACAGATAAGGGGCAGTGATGATACAGCTCGTGGAAGTTGTGGAACTGCAGTATTGGCAGGCTCACAATACCTCAGTGTAGCGTAGAACCGGATAGAAGCAAAGTATAATTTACTGGGTTGTAACAGAATTCTTCTCTAATCTGTGTTCGTCCAGCTTCACACATGGTGGGATGTCAGATAAATGCAAGAGAAACATGACTTATGAGTCCACGTCGTTTAAATAAACACAAAACAAATCAATCACAAACAATGTGGTTATTTCATTTTTAGCACTTTATTTAAATGTCTAATGGGTTCTGTTTCGCCATTATTACATACGATCCCCAATGCTGGTCAGTAGGTTGACAATGCAGTGATTCAGAATAAGCAAACCATGTGTTCGCTAAACTTTTTCCTTCTGCATATTCCCCCCCCCCCCCGACTCCAGAATATACAGAAGAACGTTTGCCATATTTGTTTGAAGCTGAAAAGGGGAAAAGCATACGGACAACTGTGTGTGCCTTGTGATAACTATTAAAAAATTTGGATTGCAGTCCTAATTAGGAAGCAAAGGGTCACAAAGACTGACCGTCAGGTGCAACTTCTGATGTATCAGAAGGTATGGTGGCGGAGAGAGAGCAGCGCCACAGAGCTCTTCATGCCAAAAATCACATATGCTTTATGCTCAGACTGTGAATATAAACATCGGTAATGAGGTTTCTCCCCAAGGTGGCTGGCCTCGCTGTTAACGACAAGGGAAAGAGCGGGGCCAACGTGTTGCATTGTGGGTAATGTGGGTGGCAGGTTTTGACAAGAAAGTGTGTGGAATTTTAAAAAAGGCGTCATCTCCGGTGCTGCTACATCGATTTTGATCCTTTTTTTTCCAAAAAAAGGTGCTCAATACAGAATTCAGAGCATATCTATTGCCTCCCCACGGCTCTCAACATGGCGACAGCTGAGCCTGCGGCTAGCAGCTAATGATGCTAACAGCACAAACAGTGCAAACAACTACAACAGCCCTGACAGAGCTACCAGTGTTTACCTGAGGGGAATCGGAGGGTAGGCTCTACACCATGGGTTAAGACGTTTAAAGGGAAAGAATGACCCGCTGAGTTACAGACGACTCTTTCCAAATGTAAGTCAATGGGAAAGAGTATTTTTGGGCCCAATGGCATCAGAAGTTGGAATTCTACCATTTGGCAACTATGTCAAATTAGGTTCAAAGCCAGGCACTCTTCCGAGCAGGCTTGGTCGAGACGACCGGCGTACGAGTGCAGTGCAGAGCGACGGCCACAAGCTAGCTAGCTAACAGCTAACACGTGCACTAAAATGCATGTGCACGGCCAGCCAAGCTATGTAAAGAAAGCACAGAGAAACACTGGACATTACTCCACTCTATCTTTACATGAGAATAGTAGTTTGCTGCTCTATTTATGCTCTGAATCCCACACATAGAACCTTTTAAACTGTCCATTGTGAGTGCAAGAATGTTACAGAAGTGCGTTGTTAAACCAGTGCAGTACTCTTTTACGGATAATAATAGAAGTGATTCCAATTCTTCTGATAACTGTACTTGTTGATTACTGGTTTCTATTATTGGCGTATTATTTGAGCAAAAAAAGAAGCCAAAAGTGTGTTGAAAGCAAAAAAACACCAGCAATAAATGGTGTTTCCTCTTGTATATCTCAACCAAGCACACACTCATTTCCATTCACCATTAGACAACATTACTACAGGTCGCACTCTCACCGTTTTCTTATCTTTTAAGCCCACAGCTGTAATGAAATCTGTAATTAAGCTTCTGTTAATGCAAACATTAGACTTGCTATTGTTTTCTATAGTCTTAGTTAGTGATGTTGTAATTGGCCCTTTATTGTCAGTGGATCCTATTTTTAAATATTGCAGAGAGGAATCCTAGAAGATGAAAACGTGGAAGAAGAGCTTTACAATTTCTGTGGCAGAGATAACTGTATTCATGCTTTCAAGCACTGCCAGTTCTACTTCTGCATTCCTCTATTCAAAATGGACAAGAAGCCATTAAACCGTGTCAGAGTGATGGAAATCGACCATCAAAAAGATGGATGTGATGACAGCAGCTGGCAGAACAGTGAGTTTTTAGAGAATAAGATGATCACATCACATCTGTAATCAGATGGATCACAGGACCTGCTTTTAAATCACATACTTTCATTCACGTCCATGCTGCTCACACTGACCCCATGAGGGTTGAAGAAGCGCTACCTTGACGGAGGGAGGAAGAAAATAAAGGTACTCAGAGGTTTCCCCATCAGATTAGAATGGAAGACAGATAGTGTCAGACAGAGAACAGACGGGCCACCCCTCTGTCGTGAGGGATGACATGAAAACATATTCTCACACCGACTGCCTGGGCCTGTGCTGCACTGTGTTGCTTTCATGTAACGGCCCAGCCGTGTCCTATCTGTTCCATCCGTCTCGTGGTCCTTTCATCCCTCTAACCTGTTCCAGTCGGTGTCACGGTACGGACAGAAAAAAACTACAGCGAATACTACGATAGGGTACACGCAGCATTCTGCCCGTTTGTGCGCAGACGCGCTATATCAATATCATATTCTATATCAAACATGAGTGGTGGGTGTAGGATCCAAAATGAGCTTTAAAATGCTACAATGCTGTCACCACTTGCTGGTGAATCTGATGCTGACTCTGAAGAAACCCTTAAACCAGCAGAGTGATTTTCCTTTAAACTGGCCTGACCTCTGTGACCTCTTGGAGTGTTCCTGGACTGGGTGAGGTGTCCCTGAGGACATTCAAATTGGCACACATTATCAGATAAAAAGCATTAACACTGGACTGGTTTAAACTTACAGGAAAAAACTGCATTAACTTCAGAGTACAAGTGCTGTTGTGTGTAATGCAAAAGGTGCAAAAAGCTCAAGAGAGTTGCTGCTTTCTTGTCTGTGAAACGTTTAATCAGTTATTTGAGACTGCAGTTAAAAACTATGGAAGCTTAATGCAAATGACATCAAATACAAGTGATCAGTGAAGCTATTGAGACACAGCTATCGTCATAATTAGCACAGCAAGACGTTCGTGAGAAAATCCCACAAAAGGAATCGTTAACAGGCGCTTATAATCTGGTTCACACTAAAAACCGTTGATCTTACGGCTTATTAAAAGGCATCCTGGTCTAAAGCTTCACTTTGGGACATCGTTATCGAGCATGAAATAAAAAAACAGTGCGAACACTATCAACTCAAAACAGAACCACAACAGATGAAATGAGATGAAGAGCGTTTGGGAAAGTGTTTCAAAGGAATAAAACCATACAAGTGTCTGGGGAAACGTTCAGCAACTGTGAGGACCATTTTGAATGCTGCAAAACAACTTTGCATGACTTTGTTTCCAACTAACAAAATAATCCATCAGAACAGACGAACAAGGCTCTTCATGCTACATGAAGGAAACCTTTGGCTGTGACCTACAGCGAGAGTGGCACGTCAGGGGGGTTGATGAAGAACGTAGAACGACATCCCAGTGAGTCATTAGGCCGCCATACCTCGCCATACCCTCGACCTTTATCCTCAGTCCAGAATGCAGCCAGCGGCCTGGTGTAACACGTGGAAATCTGCTGCTCAAGGAGCCCTAATGATGATGGCTTCAACAGGAGACCTTTTTCTCCGAGGTGACAAATACCTCCTCACACCGAACCTTTCGCAAAAAATGTGCTCCTCGCACTCGAGAAACCCGATTACTGACATTTATTGGTCGGGAGCCCGGGCCGTGTTACCGAGCGGGAGAATAACTACCGTTGCCGAGTACAATAAACGCCGATCGCAGACCTGATTTATGTCATCTGCTCAAGGTGGAGGGAGCAGATGAACCCTTTGATTCTGGAGGGAGGAGAGAAAATGTTTATTTTTGAATTCATAGCCATAAAGAAAAACAGTGGTCATGCTCATATGTCCTCTGTTATGGATCGTGTGAAAGACATGCAGTGGACTTAGGAGTATGTGTGCATTTGCAGTTTTTACTAAAGTCTACACTCCTGCTATGATTTCCATGACAGTAAATCAGCGGGCACTGCACGGCTAGTTGTTAACCTGTCAGCGGGATGATGCCGACCGCTGACGTTTTACAGTGCTTATTATGCCAACGCCGTCCAGGACGGAAAAGAGGAGCACAAAGACGAGCAAGACTGCAAAAACATTCTCGTGGTTACTTTAAAACTAAAAAGGAATTTAAAAAGTGGACGCCTGAGTTTCACCTCATCTTTATTTGCTAGCCAACATGTCGACGTCCAGTCTTCCTGGGAATAATGGGTTGATAAGAGTTGCTCGTTAATGGGCCCCAGGACTGTGTGGGAGATGGGAAGGACCACACAGCCAGAACGGTGCGATGCGGGATGACCTCTGGGGGATACATTACATAGCAGTGTACTTACGCATACTGTTAAACTGTCAATAAAACCTACAAAGAAACCTAATAAGCAGTGGAATGTGTGAACATTCAGCAAACGAAACACTAATTGAATCAACATTAGCTTAGCCGCCAGCTTGTCTGATAAGCAATTTATGTGATTAAATGGGACTAAATATGCTTCTTCAGGTTTGTGCGAGTTCTGACAGACATATTGAGTCCCGAAGTGAAATTCAAGCTACGATTGAAACAAAATCAAAAAATTTAAATGCCCAAAGGAAAGATGAGATCAGATGAAACAAATACATTGTTTTGCCAATCTAAATATAATCAGACAAAATCAGTTGCTGCATGAAATACTGTAAACGCTCGTCTCCGAGAGTATCCTGTCAGTATGCAGGGCTGCTTTTTTTCCAGATTGTGAAACAAATAAATATGTGCAAGCTGATTAGAAGAGTTAAACAACAAGCTGGAAGTACAGCAGAGCTCGGCAGCATATGGCTTTTAGCTTTGGAGTTATGAGTCTGGGAAAAAAAAGGGGATTTTCAGCGAGCCCTATTCAGCTGGAGAATTTCAATTTAACCTAAAATACCTTTCCCCTCGTTAACCAGCTGAAGGAATTTTTTCTTCTGTTTCTTAATAAGCACTTGTCCAGTCGGGGAAAAAAGCCATCAATGAGCTGCCGAGAAGGAGAGCAGCGAGTTCTTCTGGCTGTGGACGCAGTGGTGACAGGTAAAGAAGTACAGGATTAACAGACTGCTTTCTTTTGAATGGTAGCACAAAGGAAACTTCTCCCTGAACCTCTCCTACAGCTTTCTTTTTGTCTGCGTGTGTAATGTCTGCATGCATGTGCAGACTACACGCTGATCATTACCAATCCACACCTCAGGTTTGGTGGCTCAGTGAGGTCTTGGCCAAAAGATCTAGCTGATCTCACTGACACAAGTCTCTGATTAGGGCTGTACCTGATACCACTTCTGGGGCTTCGAAGCTTCAGTGAGAAACGGTGGCACGAAAACGCACTATACGTTACACAAACTGCGTTACCAGAAAAGGTACAGGCCGACTCACTGTATCAATCTCTCACACATAATGCATGCATACATGCACACACAGAGAGAGGGCGTCAAAGGAGAACCTTCTTCTCTTTACGAGTGCTGGTCGCCTCTCACCGTCACTCAGTCAGTAAGAGAAACAGATCTCAGTCAGATAAACAGCTGCTAGAAGGAGTTCTGTGGTTGTGTCGGAGCAAAAAACCTGCTGCTGTTGCGTCTTTAAAAGATTTGCTCATATGTAGGCCTATGAAGAAATAAATAGACTGGAACCATTAAAAGATCTGGCTCTGTTGAGACTACCTGCCCATCGATTTGTTTCAGCACCAGGGACAGCGCAGCACTGACACACACACACACACACACACACACACACACACACACACACACACA
>NW_022280048.1:7141952-7151698 GCF_004355925.1 Anarrhichthys ocellatus | reverse complement strand
CACACACACACACACACACACACACACACACACACACACACACACACTTTACACGACATACAGCGGTCTGACAAGAACTTACAATAAAGATGCATGAGGACGAACGTGGGATCACTATTGCATATTTTATGGGCTATTTGGAATTTAAAAAATATGTTTATTGAAAAGAAAAATTATAATAAATTTGGGTAATATATATAATAAAACAACAAAAAACTAGAATAGTTGCCTCCACGAACTAGTCAAGTTGCACATGAAATCTGTCAATACATATTTTTTCCTATTAGACGTTTGTGTGAAACCATGTCAACGGTCAGAGCTTTGACCGTTTCAGTCAGCCTTCCTATAGAGAGCCATACAATGCACCTTAAGAAGCTGCACAGGAACAGGTTCCATCTCCAACATACAACAATCAGGCTGAAGCTGTTGGCCGGAATGAACTTCTGCTTCCTTATTATTATGGTTTGTTCTCATTCGAAGCACAACAGGCCCTTCTGATGCAGCAAAGCCATAAACAGACTCACTGTATAAAGCAGTAGGTGTATGTGGAATGTTTATGAGCGCCGTGAGAAACACATAACCAAACATGAAACAGGGCCGGCTGAAGCTGAGAAAAGAAAAAGCCGAAAGTTCACGTGCTGCAGCCAATAAGGAACACCTTGAAATTACAACACGCATGTTGCGTGTACATGCAACTGTAAAAAAATAATAATAATTCGAGTTTAATATCAATCATACCTGCGTACACCTGCACATGTGATTGGGTTTATATGTGGGTGCACGTTTGTCAAGCCCAGCTTCACAAAAACTGCATTTATGATGTCCCTATGACATAACAGGCAGCAGTAAATCCCTCCTCAGCTCTCAGACATCAGAGAGAGCAGCAGCAGACTTCATAAGGTTAAACACCGTCGCTTTAGCGGCCTGGCACAGGCTGCAGCGACCACAGGAACAGCTCTATGTACTGTACGTTATGGGCATGTGTGTCGAGTGACTCCCATCCTCGGACAGACGCTTCCTGTACGTGACAACACGCTCCACTGTACTCCGAAGTGAACAGGTAGGACGACTCACACACAGTCTACCTGCTGCGGTCAGACAGCGCCGACACCTTCACCGATGTGTTTAAAATGAGAGTTTCCTGTGCAATAACATCACATGTTGAAGGTGACAAAAATGGCAAAGGGAGCACATTTAAGACATCTTATTTCAATAACTGAATTTATAGATATCAGATGTCGGAATGCATCTACTTTGCAATGCATCATGTTTAACCCGTCTTTTCTACAACTGGTGAGACATTAACATGGACAAAATACTGACAACATTCATTTCGGGTGGGGCAAGGTACTTGATTGAGCTGCAGAAGGACTGACTGATCATCTATGTGAAACTTTGTACAAAACATGAATCAATAGGTTCGGTTGCTTGTGGCTGAATGCCACTTTGTGTTTCTGCGAAAGGGAAAGAGTGTGCCGACATTGTGTACAACGTTAGATTGCAGTAGAAGAGCAGTGTTCACTCTTCAGGGCAGCACAACGACCTTTATAGAGCTGAAACAACTGATGATCTTCTGTGTAAAATGAATCTATTGAACAATTAATAATCCATCAACATATCGTGTGTGCAACAGATGAGCAAAGCAATTCATACAAATTCATAGCTCCCGTCCCATCACAACAATACAACGGGTAGTTTTGTGGCGTGTGAACCTGTCGGCTTTACCTTTCTTCTGAAGCTGTGCTCTCTCTTTCTGCCGCAGGTCGATCTCTCTGCCAAGCGCCTTCCTCTGCCGCTGCAGTTCACTCCGCAGCACGGCAATGCGCAGCTGCATGCACTCTCGCTCCTTCTTCTGCTCGGAGCGAAACGGGAGAGAAACCAGAGAAAGGGGATGAAGGAAAATATTTAGTGTGTGTGCAAAGCAATTCTAGTGTTTATTACCCTTTATAATGACTCCAAAATTCCTATAAGCTCCTTCAAAAACAAGCCATGCTCTCATGTGACACTGATCTAATGCACATCTACTGAGCTAATTCTCTCCTACAGGTGCACCGATATCGACGCCGAGTCAAATAGCTGGATCGGGTATCGGTGACAGTGGGGGCTGACCTATTCAATTCAATTCTGTGCTTATATGCCATATACATTATATACTGGGAGTTTAATTCCCGTTTTCATATGAATGTAATTCCTGGTCATTTTTGAGATTTTTTACCAAGTTGCTGGTGTACAATTTATGATGTTAACAATTCAGTAAATGTATATCTATGTATTGATTTGTTACACAAACTCGAGTGAGAGACCACAATAAAGCCAGTCCCCTCCAGACGAGTCCGTCTTTGTCTCTGCAGCCTGACCGTCAGAAGCACCCGTGTGGAGACATTGGTCAACATCCAGCCCGCTCTATAGGGTGTCCCTACGTCAGGCTTCATGTCTCTATCTGGTAGAGGGGAAGCCTGCAGTGGGCTCACCATCTAATGAGGAGCAGCACTAGGGATGCACAGACTGATGGATGTGGTTGTTATATACAGTAGATGCGGATGAACAGATGCAGCAACTTAAAAAAAACATGCAAGGCGAGATTTAAGAGGCCTCGTTTAGGGACGATGTGGATGATGACAAAGACATGTCTGTGGAGATTCAACAGAGAACGATGAAGAGTTGGTAGGGAGAGAGCTTGCTGGCAGGATAACAGAGATCCAGTCTTTGTTTCCCCCCCTGCAGTTTGCAAGCAGGGACCGTGGCATCACACACACTTAAGATAGTGATCGTGGCCTGGATCAGAGGAAACACAGATGCGCTTCTTCTTGAAGACTTCTGAGGGCTTCGCAGGGCAAAACAGAGAGCCGTATCAGTTCGCAGGAGACTGATAGAGCCACCATCTCTCCCACGTGTCGCTCCCTGATGCTTGCATGTTAACCGCCGTTGGCTTTGGCACGAACCGCGACCCTCCTACACTTTCACTGAGCGGCACAGTTGACAAGTGGGTCAGAGCCTGTGTGTGAGAGAGACTGTAACCGACCACCAGGGCCTGTCTGCCTGAACATCAAACATCATTGGGGTCAGCTGAGTAAATACGCAGCGGGCGTGGGGGCATGATATAAACCAGCAGATTAATGGCAGAGTGTGGGTGAGAGGGTGAAAGGGCCATGGTGGCCTCCACTCTGTCCCCCACTTTGATCTGCGCTCACTACAACGCACACAGAAGGATAGTGCTGAGCTCTCCAAAAGGCAAAGAGGGGAACCCTTAGAAGAGCCACACAATGCTCCACTCACTGCCGGGGTTTTCATTTTTTCTTCTTCGACGGAGAGGTGGAGTACGAGGATTATGTGATTTATTAGCTGATGTGAGCTCTGAAAAGGGTTTCGAAGGAATGTTTCACTGAGGGGGAAATATCAGAATATCAGAGGAGTTTTTTGAAAGGGATCCTTTGTGGGGGGGGGGGGGGGGGGGTTTGTGGGGGGGGGGGGGGGGGGGTGTTTTTGGGGGAAGGCTTGAAAAGGCTATAGTGGAGCTGCTTTAATAGGTAGCGTAAAGGTCTGGGGAGAGGAACAATAAAAAAAGAGCCATATCAAAAGCCAATGAGATGGAAAGAAACAGCTGTAACAGCTGTCTAAAGAGGCTCTCTCAACCTTAATGTTCTGTATCTGTGCAAAAGTGCACACATAACACACCATCCCGTAGATTTGAAACACTGGGTGGACGCAAACACATCCCAGCTGCGCTCTCTTCCGAAAGACAAGTCTACCTGTCGGATGGAAAAACACCAAACTGTCACTGCCTCGGGGCTTTTATAACAGCAGGAGGGACGGGACGCGTTTGAAGTGAATGTTTACAATAAACATGTCAAACCTGGGATCAGCGCTGCGTTTTCACAGCTGTGCGGCTGCCAATTGCAAAAATGTTAAAAATGCTCCCTTGCTTTCGCTGTGGATCCCAGTCGAGGATGTATGACGGGAGGTCGAAACACAAACAGTGGGTTTTGGTCAAAGTGTTAACTTTTCAGTTGAGCCGTCCAAACAAAAGGATACAATAGCTGCCCAAAGGGTGTAATTACACGTGACATTACTTTACGTTACAATTACACCTGGGGATTTGGGTGATACGAGTTCTTAAGTCTCACATAAGTATTGGCCGCGGAACAGTTTGTTGTCTGTGTGGAAGCCAATGGGCCTTTTTATTGCTGATCGCAGCGATTACCGCTCCCTGGAGAACCTTCTTTGAAAACATCGAATCTCGAATTGCTCCTCGTCTTTATCAATTTCCTCAAAACCTGAAACGTTTGCATATTTCTCCAATCGCATAAGCTGATGAAACAACTGCTGCCGCGGAAAATGAGCAAATAAGCGGCCTAAACACTACTGCTGCTGATGTAAAGTTGCTGATGAGCTGGAAATTTGCTGCCGATTGGTGGACTGCACTCACCCGCTCCGTGCAGGTCGTCGTCGTCCTCAGCTTTTCCTCGATCTCCTTTCCGATCTTCTGCACCGTCACCTGGGTCTGCTTGATGGCTCTCTGGGCTGTGTGGAGCCTGGAGGAGGAGGAGGAGGAGGAGACAAAGTCACCATTCAAATCATTGTTTGCGACCGCGCACTGGACCACGAGGACAGCCGCATGCTGACACTGTGCTTTCAAGAGGCTAGTAAATCAACCGGCCTCATCGGTGCTATGACCGCATCGGCAATTCATTTCATTTAGCTTGGAGGGCATCGTAAGATTCATGATTCTCCCTATGGGGATGAGTCGGGTCTGTTATCCCTCCTTGTTTCTTTTTCTAATTTACTGGGGTTGATCTTCTTTGTCCCGGCACGACTGCCGAGTCTCCCAAAACCATAAAAGTTAACGATGTGCTTTTGACATTAAACAAAAGGACTAAAACAATACTGAATTCATGATAGTAAAAAGTCTACAGTTTATTCAACCACACTGATCAAGTCCTTAAATACCGCAAACTGCAAACATCACAATATCTAATCACTAGTATTTTCTCATAATCGAACCGCAATGTGAGATCAAAAGCTGGCCGATAGACGTGAACCCATCAGTCCTGGGAGGTGGAGACAACCGAGAAAAGGCCAAATAGTTCATTGAAACCACAAAGATGTCACCGTCATTGCTGTAAAGAGGGAACAGCAACATCAGTGCACAAATGATAAGCAGGCGCATTATTCAGACCATCGATCAAAGAGACAATTCACTTCCAAGTATGTTTTCTTCAAGTCCAGAACCCATAGAAAGCGAGACTCTCTCCCCCCCCACCCCCCACAACAGCACCAAGGGAACGCAACACAGCTATAGACAACAAACCCACATGGTGGGATTTACAGAGGACAGAGGCAATCATACTGTCAGAATGGTTGATAGATAATTTCATTCTTGCTAAATGTCTCACTGCCACTCATGAGAGTCGGTTATCTTTCTCTCCTGATGAGAACCAGGATGAGTCAACTATCTGGCGTAGAAAGATGCGATTAGCTTTAAGTCTAGAAATTGCCTCAGTGGGTTTAGTGTAAGAGCCGATCGGCTTGGCGAGGTCATTGTACAAATCCTAGGGACTCACACAGTCACCTCTGGATATTATTGCCTCTTTCTGGCAACTACCGCAGTAAACATTTTTTCTTTGATGATGTAAAGAGAGCATTGGAGAAGAGTCCTACAGGATACAGATTTTCAGCCCACATTTTTGAATCTGTCCCAGGTGATAGCGATAGCAGTCGGAGATAGCCCTTTGGAACATGAGGGCAAATCTGTTTTGACAGCTTCATCTGTTTAGGTGATTGGGATGGCAGAATCTGATATGCTCTTTTCCCCCCCGGGTGAGAATAGTCCCCCCCCACCCCCACTCCTTGGCCTAACACCTGCTCATCAGGCTCTATCACAGTCTGTGGACCGGCAGGGGAACAGTGATGTTCACCACCGTACTCACACAATTTGCTGCAGCAGTTTAATAAGCAACTGGCAAAAAAACGTCTTCTGGCGAGCCATGAACACTTTCCTTTTCCGAGGCTATTCCAGGTCAACGTACAGCTCTGCCACATGGGATTTGCAGGAAGTTATGACTGAGCCTGTGCACTCAACCCTTGATGCCGATAAACATCAGAAAAACAATAACATCTTCTCCTTTTACCGTGGCACTATGATCCTGCAGGGGTGTCAGGTGAAACTTTTTGCTTTTGAAAACTCCCAGATTCTTTTTGATAAAGAGAAGGCATCGTGAAGATTTGTTTTAATGGGGGCTTTTAGGTAGAGTAAAAAACACAATGCTAAAATGTTGAATGTTGATCAAGGATTTACTATCAACTAAATGAAAGTGGGTGAAACTGCGACATGCTGTGTGTGACAGAGCAAGTAAAATACAATAAATACAATTAGCAATCAGGTGAATTAATCAACTGGTTCAGAATTTTAAATGAACTTCCAGCTGTTCATCGCACGCAAGTGGGCCAGATGCACTTGTCAAACAAACCTGGGTCAGCGGAAACAAGCCTAAGGACGAATGACTATGCTGAATTCATTTCCAGCAACCATCTTTCAAACAGCACGGGGGTGAACAGGGCAGCCGATTAGGGCCATTCAAAACGAGCTCCGAGGCGTTTTGTGACAACAAATTGAGGACAATGTTCCTTTATCACACTTCTGCCAGGTACGAAACGGGACGGCGCCGCAGTCAGAAAAACAAACAAAAAAAAAAAAAAACACAAGAAACAAAACTGCTTAATTCCGCCTGCCAAAAAATGTCAACACATCTAACCACTTGTTATTCACCTCACTTCCCTTACTCCATTGATACGGAATGGAAGATAAGATTGCTTCTATTCTGCTGAGTCGCTATAAGCAGCGTTTACGTGACAACTACTACTGAGATCTTGAGAAACGATATTTGTTGATCCTGAAAGGGAAAGAAAGGAGGATATACTTTGTAAGTGAACTGCTTTTGTGTTTTATACATCTGCAGTAGCGTCATTACTGTGTTCATTTGTCTATGGTGTCGTTTTTATGATATGGTGCTCTTGAGTGTGCGGTGGAAGACGTGTTTTAGCGCCGCAGTGTTGCTGGATTGATGTGTCATGCTTTGTTGTCATATAAATATATGTGACTGGTGTGAGATTGTCCTCGTCATTGTGTTAATTACATTGATTTTGACTTCATGTATTGTCCGTTAATGATGAAGCATCCCGTCATGCGCGGGGTCAGGGTCGGACATTTGATTTTCTGTTTGGGGTTTTCTTTTCTTTTGTTTCCTAAACAAATTAAGAATGATGGTCTGGAGAAATGGGGATTGTGTGTGGATTGCTTTAGCTCTGTTTGAATCAGTAGGGAACAGCTAAACGCTGCAGGGAGAGTTTTCAGCGTGTGTGCTGCTGTTGGTTTTCCTGCTAAGCTAGTTTAGCATAGCCTCCCAGAACACACGTGCATCACCAGAGTACAATGTTTTTCTTCCGTGGTGGGCGTGTCAGACAGCACGTTGTCTGTTAGGTCAGGTGGGTTGCCAGGTTGAGCGCAGTGGCTCCACCGAAATTACATTATATTTCCCACAATTTAAGCTTCTGCATTTTCCAAATGCAATAGCATTATTCAAACTATTGTTCGGTTCGTAAGCCTCGTACCGAACAGTTTAACATGAATACGTGTATTGTTACACCCCTAGAAACAAATAATAACCGTAGCTGTGGCGTCATAATGAGCTTATTAGGAGCTGGTTCAACTGTGGTAGGACAGCACTGAAGGCCCAGGTATACAATGCACGGCCCGCCACTGAGGTTTGGATACAGAGTCACGAGCGTGAGCTCCTTGACCTTGTCTTACACTAAAAAACAGTCATGGTGACTTAGGCTGCCTGGTGGATTAAGCCAAATAGCACACAACCAACAGGCTACGCTAAATTGTGATTTATGTAGAAAAATCTCATAGAGAATTCTATTAGTCAACGCCTATTTTCTTTTGTTTGGGTTGCCAGAAAACACAAAGAGAGGCTAAGGCTTCGGAGTTTTGAGTTTGGGTGTAATTTGAAAAGTGGGAGTAATGCCCACTACATCAACAAGCTGAGATAACAACAGACAGCACCGCACAGCAAGCGCTACAGAAGCTGTGACGCTGGAGAGAGAAGTAGCAAAACAAGGAAGAAGTGGGCAGCTAGTAAGAACGGAAGGCATACAAGCTGCAGAGGAATACATGTCTTCCCCCCCCCCCCCCCAAAAAAAACAAAAAAAAACCGGTTGGGCATATACTGTCCGTGTCCGTTTCTCCACGGTGATTTAAAGCTCAGGCTATCGTTTTGTTTCCGTAGTTGCTGCTCGAGATCTCATCATCTGTACACTCCGATACAGCTGTCTGGGTAACGCAGGACCACAACAACGGCCCACGGCATGGAGAGAGCCGGGGCCGCGGCGTCCAACCGGCAGGCCGGTAGCCTCTGAGGGGCTGCCTTGCCGTGAAGCATTATCACCTCAGCGGCCTCCGTGGCATGAGAGACCCCCCGCAGAGCTCCACACCGCTGTGCACTGCTTCTGTTGACACATACATAGTGTACATGTACGCTCCACATCAGAGCGTACAAAAGCAGATCAGGAAACAAGGGCAACATGTGGCTCTGATCAGGGGAGGAAAAAGAAAGTTTCCCGCTTTCGGCTCCAGGAGTTAGAAACAGGTTTAATCTGCAATGTCACAGTGCTGAGCTGTGAAAGTTGTGTCCCGAGAATGATGTTCACCATGTGTCACGTGGGCCACTGTTACGATGGACCTGAAACTTTCAACATTCGGCAGCTACTTTGTAAACACTACTTTAAGTTTTGCAGTAAGTGCACGACTCAAAGAGCTGCGAGGAATACCTGAGGGGCCACTCGAGTGTTTCCGCTTAAGTTCAAGAGCATATTAGGCGGTAAAGGATCCTAACCTCTAACCATTCTAAGCTTGGAACAGTAAACCTCAGTCATGTGATGACAATAAGTCAATACTTCCATCCGCCCTGTCAGGTCTTCCTTCCTCACTGCTCTAACATCAAACCTTTCCCTGGTAAGACAGAGGAGCATACTTGCTCCTGTATTAATAAAGTCTACAGGGATTCTTTTTTTGTTGAACAGCTGGATCATCTTCGTCACCGTCTCCTTGGCTTTCTCTCTACCCAGACAAGGGGGTCAGCTCTACTGTAATGTAGGAGGCTCGGCCTCTATCTCAGCCTGGAAGACTTTGCTGATTGATGATCTGTACTCTCCCTCTTCATCTCTCCATCTGAGACGTGGCGCGTTCGCTAGCCCACGTGGCCGTGTAGCTCACACAGCCTCGATGGGTCTTGTCAACCCGTAAACCGGGCAGAGACAGCAGACACTGAATCTGCTGACAAATTGCTGCCGTTAATCAAGACCAGCGCGTTCTTCGCGAAGCGGCTCTCGTCCCTTTTCTTCCATTAAAGCACTGCACTGAGAGAGACGCTTTGCACTGGGCAAAGGCAGAGTGGGAGAGACTTGGGTGAGAATAGCCGACACTATGGGTGTCCCAGCTAAACATGTATACAAAATATTTAAAAAGAATATTAACTCCAATATCTTTTACTTTACACCGATGACATGGTTAAAAAGTCAACGCATGCTGCAGCGTCAGCTAAGCGGCACGTAAACGCGGCTGCTGCATATCAAGTTTCAATGCATGCAACCACGTAAGTGAGCCAATAACACAAGAGATTTCTACACGAGCAGGACTTTGAAAAAGGGTCAGCGACTGAGTGGAATATATGGTTAAGTACCATTGG